>NW_010972776.1:8334108-8335008 GCF_000737465.1 Haliaeetus leucocephalus
GTCTCTCTTTCTTTCCTTTTCCCCCATCTCTCTTTCCTTTTTTCCCATCTCTCTTTCCTTTTTCCCCATCTCTCTTTCCTTTTTCTCCCATCTCTCTTTCCTTTTTCCCCATCTTTCTTTCCTTTTTTCCCCCATCTTTCTTTCCTTTTTTCCCCCATCTTTCTTTCCTTTTTTCCCCCATCTTTCTTTCCTTTTTTCCCCCATCTTTCTTTCCTTTTTTCCCCCATCTTTCTTTCCTTTTTTCCCCCATCTTTCTTTCCTTTTTTCCCCCATCTTTCTTTCCTTTTTTCCCCCATCTTTCTTTTCTTTTTTCCCCCTGTCTCTTTCTTTCCTTTCCCCCCATCTCTTTCTTTCCTTTTTTTTTTCCCCTTCTTTTCTTTTTAATTTTATTTTGCAAAGGCAACGTTCTGCCTTGGAATAATTACCAGTTGCAGACAGCGCTATAAATCCACTCATTTTCTGTTCTGGAAAGCATTTGCAAAGAACTATGGGGAGCAAGAGTGGAAATAAAAGGCAGAAAGAAAGATGGCTGTAATTGTAATATCCTGAGATTTGCTGAGCCCCCAAGTCTGGCTATTGGGCAGGTCTCAGGCTCGCCGCCGGCTTCTCTGCAGGAAACGTAAAATCTGATCAAGTTCAGAGACGCATTGAGAGCCCGCTTCAAGCAGCGCTTTATAACCACGGCCCTTTCACATCGTTCCCCCCAATCAGCCCCGGGAAAGGCTTCGCATTCTTTATTTTAGGGTTTGCAGGGAGGGGAAAAAAAAAAAAAAAAGAGAGAAAAAAGAAAAGAAAAAAAAGAAAAAGAAAAAAAAAAACCCACCGATATAAAATCTCCCCGAGAGGTAACACCGGTGCCCGTCAAACACTCAAATTTCCCAGGCCAGAGCCGCCAAGAAC
>NW_010972776.1:8335018-8337749 GCF_000737465.1 Haliaeetus leucocephalus
ATTCAATTAGCCCGTCAGCTGAGCGCCGGGGAGGGCAGCGCTTCTGAAGTCGCCGACCTGGGCGACTGAGGGCGACTGACCCCTGCTTGTGCTGGAGGCCTCACATGTAGCATTGTCTGTCCCTAACGGGATGCAGACAGACGGATGGACGGACGGCTGGACGGGCGCCGTGTTGGCCGCCCAGGTGCCCACGCCACGCGGGGCTGCAGCTGCCCCGGCGTGGGGTGGAGGGGGGAGAGCTGGGAAACCCTCCGGCTCAGGGAGAAGGAGCGAGCATGGCTCCACGGCAGAAGAAGCTTTAAAAAAAAAAAAAAATTCAAAAATTAAAAAATTAAAATTAATTTGGTTTTTTTTCCGCCTAGAAAAATCCCTGCGCAGCGGCGGCAGCACTGCAGGGCTTCGGGGAAAAGCATCCCGGGGGGGGGAGAGTTGGGGGGGTAAAAAGAAACAATCGTAGCGTCAGACGAGGACTCGCTGTTTCGGGGAAGGTTTGGTGGCTTTGTAGCAAGCAGCGTCCGCAGCCCTGCCATGCCGCAGCGTACTTGCGGATCGGGCTACATCAATTAACCTATAAATCTTTTTTTATACGTTTCCCACTACTACTTTGCCAACTTTGCCTGGGTGTGCGCGCCCAGCAATACCTGCACGGGTGTACAGGCACTGTTTACACCCGATCCCTTCCTGGCTGGAATTTGCCGGCTCGGGGACCAAAAATGGGATGAAACGCGTTTATTTTTTTTAAGAGCATTGTTGGTATGGCCTAGATTTTTTTTTTCCCCTTGCGCTTTTGTAATTAAAAAAAAAAAGTGTAATATATTTTGTACATATTTTGCCACTTCAGTAAATTCCATTTTTATTCAGCGGGATTTCTGGCCAATCCCAATTTATTTTCCAGAGGCGGGGGAACATCGCATCTCTCTCCTTTTTACATCTATCTCAGTTGCAAATGTGCAAACAACAGCAACCGGAAAAGTAATCTCGCAGGCTCCCTTTCCCCGTCGTGCTTCCAACACGAGGGGAAGGCGGAGAAAGAACTCCTGCTTTACGTCAAGAACAGATATCAGTGTAATTCTCCTCCACCACCTTTTTTTTTTTTTTTTTTTTTCTTTTTTTTTTTTTTGCCTTTTGGGATGATTTGGGAATTTAACAGCCACAAAAATATAAAACCCCTGGAAAGCGGTGCGGGTCCCTCTGTGCCCGGAGTCCCACCGATGCCCACCTCCCTTGCATGCCCCACATGGCGGCAGATCCGGACCTCCTTGCTGGGTGTCCCGTCCCCCCCCCAGTTCTGCCCCCCGCCCTGGCCCAGGGACTCCAGGGACTTAACGTTGGCCCGTCCCAGCACCCCAGCACGGTGCGGGGAGCCTTGCCAGGGGGAAGACCACAAGGTCTGGGCCCTGCAGCACAGGAGGAACGAATGGTCCCCAGTGGGTGCCCACTCGTTACGGCGGATTTCAAAGTGGGGCAGGGGCAGGTGAAGTTTCAGCAACGGTCCCGGGTATGGGGGGTGTCGGCGGCTCCACGGGTTTCCCTCGTTCCCTTCCACCGAGGGTGCGAGGAAAAGGCAAAACAAACCCGGGGAAACAGCAACAAAAATCCCCCGCGTTGGCCTGTGAGGCGGCCGGTGCGGGGAGTATTTCATACGCCCTAAATAGCTTTTAAACCATGCTGTATCGCGGATAAATGAATATCCCTAACAAGCGTAAAGACAAGTAGTTTTTCTCCTGCCATAAACATATTGCATCTCCAGTGTAATTAAATGCAAACCAGGAGCGAACGAGACGTTTCCATTGTAGCTGTCACTCAGCGGAGGGGGAAGCACATGTACATTTGAACTTCAGAGATACGGGCTGGAGTAAACAGGTCTGAACTTCGGCAAGGGGAGGGGGTGAGGAATATCAAGGGCCAGGCGGAGGAAGGCAGAAAGACCGGAGGGGCGAGAAAATGTAGGTGTCAGCGGGTTCCGTCCTGCAGCCTGGGGAGCCGGGCCAGCACCGGCATGCTGACCCACAGGCCGGGGAGGTTTGTCGCGTGTTTGGTGGTGATGGGGAGAAGTTCCCCTCCAAAATGAAAATCGCCCTTCAGTTGCGTGGGAAACACGCGTTGGGCTCGGAAGCGAGTGGGGAAAAAACCACGAGGATGAGTTAAAGGTGCTGCAGAATAAAATGGGTCCTGTCGCCCCAAAGGGGGCCGAGGCAAGCCCAAGGGCAGGGGATGGCGGGGGGTCGCAGCCCTGCGGGGTGCCGGGGCCGCCCCCCGCCCCCTGGGATGCCCACGCATCTGGACGGCCACGCACCGGAGTGACCCCGGGACAGGCCAACCTGTGGAAGGGGAAAAAAAGCCCCCCGCAAAGCCGTTCGTACCGGGCACGGTGCAGACCCGGGAGCAGGCGGAGGAGGAAGCCGGATCCTCTGTACCCCGATCCGGCCGAGAGCATCCTCACCCTCCGGCCGCCCCCCCCTTGAAATCCACCCCACTCCCCCCCGCACCTCCGAGGAGCGGAGAGGGTGGGGGGAAGTGGCCAATATCTCAATCAGCGAGGAGGTGACCTGTGACCCGGAGGGTGGCTCTATTGTCCCGCTCTTGCGGGGGGACACAGACTTTAGTCAGCCTTTTCTGCGTGACTGAGCCCTGAGGGGCAACCGCAAACCCCGGGCTCCGGGGAAGCATCCCGATCTCGGGAACCGCCAACCCGGCAGCAGCTCCCGGGGGCACAGCCGTCCTTTCCCCG
>NW_010972776.1:8337759-8338876 GCF_000737465.1 Haliaeetus leucocephalus
AGCCTGCCCCGCGGAGGACGGGGCGTCCCGGGGGGAGACGTGGGGGTCCGTCCTTAAATCAACGCCGGTTCAGCCCGTTGCCGGGCCCCGGGGCCCCGCTGCTACCGGCGGGCTCGCCCCCCTCTCCCCGCCGAGCCGCCCCGGGGCCTCGCAGCAGGTGTAAACGCCGGTAACAAACCCGTTCCCCGGCTGCAAATGGCCCCGTTTGAACCGGCACCCCCAAGGGGCCAGAGACTGCGGTCTCTAGCTGCCGAGGGCAAACCGGGGGGGAGCTGTCAGGCTCCGGGGGGGGCGGCCTTAAGCCCGTCCCGGGGGTACCCACCAGCCTGCAGCAGGTCGCCGGGGCGGCTGCGGGGACACCCGCGACACGGCGAGCCCCGGGGTGTGCCGGGGCTTGGGCGCTCTCCCCGCTGCCTGGAGCCCCGCGGGGGGGGGACGGGGGGGACATGGTGTTTCCTCTCGCTTCCAGCTTTTCTTCCCCAGCACTGGCCACAGCCGCGGCCCGAAGCTGGAGGGTCGCCAGCGGGAGACCCCGGTCCCCGCGGCCCCGGTCTGGGAGCTGAGACCGGCCGGGACTCCCCGGAGCAGAGCCGTCTAGTGCCGCCCCGGCGGCGGACTGCGGGGCGAGCCGGTGGAGCAGAAGACCCTCGGGGGAGGTAGCAGGTGGGCTCCGGCCAAGGGGGACCGGGTCGCCCCGGTCCTAGCCCGTGGGGTCGGGCCGTACGCCCAGCATCGGCTCCGGCAGCGCCGTCCCGGCGCACCGACGGCGGGCACCGAGGGTGTCTCCCGCCGGCCGGCATCTCCTAAAGACGAGGACACGATTTCGCTAGCCCCTAGGACGTGTTGGAACAACGTGTTGAACGATGTAAAGTCTTTTAAAAAAAGTAAAACGAGGGCTGTGCCGTTTCCACCACTCGCCCTTCGCCATCCTTCCTCCGGCCGCATCGCCCACCGACCCACCGGGAGCTTTCCTCCACGCACCGGGGAGAGAACCGAGCCCCCCTTCGCCCCTCCGGCCCGGGGACCTATCCCCGCCTGTCCCTTTGGGGTGATCTGCCCATTCCCTTTTCCTCTTGGTTTTTTTTTTTTTTCTCCCCGGGAACAACGGGGATCTCCC
>NW_010972776.1:8339089-8339646 GCF_000737465.1 Haliaeetus leucocephalus
ACCCCAAAACCGCCAGCCGCTTTCGCCGGTAAAATCCCGCTCGTAGCCTTAGGACCAAAGCGGGGTGAATAACAGCAGCGGGGCGGGGGCTTTTGCCCAAATGCCCCCCCCCAACACCCGACACCCATCGCCCGGCGCCACGTTTGCACCGGGTCGGTTCACCCTCCGCCCGCGACCGCGGGGCTTGGGGGAGAGCCAGCTCCCCTCTTGCTGCCGAAATCCCCACATTTGGGGCCGATAGACGACCCCTAGCCGGTCTGACCCCCCCCCCTTCTCTATTTTTGCTATCGAATACCCCGAGGCAGCTCGTTTCCTCCGCCGCCCCACGCAGGCCCCGCACCCCGGGCGCGGGGGGCAACGACGGGGGCCCCCCCGGCACAAAGAACCCCCCCCGTAAACGGTGTGTTTGCCACAGGGTGAAGGAGTCGATGCCTTTTAAAGGACTTTTATTCCCCTCCTCGGAGGATCAGTTCCGTAACGAGAATCTTGTCGGGCAGAGGCGGGGGAGATCGCGATAGAAAAGGTGCTTTATGTGATCAACCTCGGAGCGGGCGGTG
>NW_010972776.1:8339750-8340837 GCF_000737465.1 Haliaeetus leucocephalus
AAAAAAAAAGAGGAGAGAAAGAGAGAGAAACCAAAACAAATCCAAAAAGCGAGCAAGCAAAGAGAAAGCCCCTTCGCAGCCCTTCAGCTGCGGCTCCCAGCTGAAGCGGCTCTGTGCCCTCGTTGCGGTTCAATTCCCTGGGCAGGGCTGCGAGCCCGCGGGGCCGGCGGGGGAGCGCTGCGGGCAGGGCTGCGGGCAGGGCTGGCCGCGGGACTTGACATCGCCTCAAGTTTTCCAAGCCAGGCAACAGCCATTTCCCGCTACCTTCGCCCATTCCCCGATAGCTTTCGAGGCGTCCACGTTTATTTTAAAAACTCTTCTGAGAGCTGTAGTAAATTGCGTTTGCTTGTAGCTACAAAGGAGAAAGTTAAGCGTTTGTCTCTGCTGTTGTATAGGCAGCCAGTTGTTTTAATTAAAGGGTGGGGATCCGTGATATATACACCAGATAAAAGCAAATGCACAGAATAAACTAATTAAAACATTGTGTTTGGAACACATTTTATTTCTTTTTTTGATCTTAGTTGTGTTTTAAAGAAATGTCAGCGCACTATAAAGCAACCTTATTTCCCTTATAGTGTGCGGCGCCTTTCAAAGGCTAGTGTGATATATTTTAGAAAAGAAATCCCGCTGTGAAAGCTTGCGTGTCTTCTCTTTACCAAACTAAGCTCTTGTCAATCATGCCAAGGCATATCCAATCACCAAGTCCCTTTTTGGAAAGCAGCTCATCCCGCTGTGCTTTTATATATCACACCGCAGCATGTTTAGATGCATTTTTACTATCACTTCAGGAGCGGTGACTGATGAGAGCGCAGTTACAGTACCGGCTTCCCCAAACGCCGGAGTTGCTAACAATTTGCCTGGCTATTGTGTGCGTGTCTTTCTCTCCCTCCTCCCCCCTTCCTGTCTCACGTTGCCTCTATTTGTCATGGACACTAAGATGCAGGGGAATATCGGAGCGGGGGGGGGTGTATTAGCTTTCGAGGTGCCCATCACCTGCCTGGGACACGGTGACAGGAGGCTCCCTGGCTGCCCAGCCCCTGGGAGGGAGAAGCCCCGGCGGCTTGGGGCTCCCCCGACGGCACTGGGG
>NW_010972776.1:8341023-8342090 GCF_000737465.1 Haliaeetus leucocephalus
GGCCCGTCGGGGGTCCGGCTCCGGGCGGCGAAGACCTTTCCGGGGGCTGGGGGGTGTCACCCGGCCGGCCGCGCCGACACGGATCGCGACAATACCGCCTGTGTTTTTCTCTCTCCTTTTAACGCGAAGCCCTGAAATCGTTGCAGAGGCGCCGCGTTTACCTCTTGATCCCGACGGCAAGTGAGAAAAAAAATAGACATTTTTTCTTTTTGCTAAATTTCTAGACCCTAATTGAAGACAAGTGACAAATGGTTTTTATTAAAACCCCCCTCCCTTTCCTCCGCCTGCAACTCCGGGTGTTTTCAGACAAACTGTGCAAACCTCTGGCAACGCGCACGTACAGAAACATTCAATATTTCGCCGTTCAGTAATATATTAATATCGCCTGGTTTTGTCTCTCTTCCCAGGCGCAAATTTCGGGGACGCGGCTGTGCACAGACCTCCCCGGCGGGTCCTTTGATGTGACCAGGTCAGAGACCACAGAAAAGGGGAGCCGGGAGGGGGGGGACGGGCATCCCCGACGCCCCTTCGCCTTCCAAGGCGACCTGGGCACAAAGGCTCCCGATGCTCAACCTATTTACAGAGATTTTTCCCCACACACCCCTTTGCTCCATCATTTTATCTCGCAAGATTTCGCACCGCTCGTTTGCAGGAGAGGGCTCCAAGTTTTCCCCAGACGTCGGGGTCTCCCCACGGTCCTTGGGCGGATCTGGCTGGACTGGGAGACACGGAATGATTTTGCCGTTTACCTTAATAACGGGACAGATGCGGGCATTTATTTCTGTTTTATTTCCCGTTTAACGCACAGGCGGCGGCGGCTGCTGCATCGCAGCCCGTCCTGAAACGAGAACTAAAGGTGCAAATGAAGCCGGTCCTTACTGGTGCAGGGAGGGGGGGAAAAAAAATATATCTATTAAATATATATATATTTTATATCCTTTAAACCCCTGGCACTTCGGATACAGGGAGCCACCCGTGCCCGCCCCATATGCCCTGCGGGTAGAAGCGCCCGGGCATCCGCGCTGCCGCTCCGCGCCCGCGGAAAACCCCTGCGCGCACCCCCCCTC
>NW_010972776.1:8342100-8502497 GCF_000737465.1 Haliaeetus leucocephalus
CCCCCCCCACCCCCCCCCCTGCCACAGCACGACTGGACACGACTGGAGAACCCCCCCAGCCCCAGAGGTACCCCATCCCAGGACCCCCGGCACGGCGCTTGGTTGGAGATGGGGGGCGAGCCGGGGGGGGTGCTGCCGGCAGTGCCCCAGCCCCTCTCCGCTCCCCCCCAGCCCAGAAAGGGGTCTGCAGCTTCTGCGTTGTGTGTGTCCGTCCCCCCCCCAGCAGTAATTAGGTGTTTTCTTTGAACGCCCCTAGGAGTTTTCCTCCACATCAGGCAGAGTAAAGGTCTTCCAGGTCCAGCATTTGTCCTGCATTTCTCCCCCGTCCCCCCCGAAACTTGTCTCTCTGACCCTCCTCAAAAGCGATGCTCTGAGCAGCCCTCCTGGCCACAGAGTCAAGCCACGCAATGGGACCATCCGGAGCCCCCCGTGTGTGCCAGAGCTGCTGTTACATTCCTGGGAGGCTCCCGCTGAGCCGGGCTGGACTGTTGCCCCCTCCCTAAACCTCCCCCAAAGGGGACTTTCTGCCCCTTCACCCCAGCTGCCAGGAGGCAGACTTGGAGCCGGTGCCGTTTGGGGGTCTGAGGTAGGGACCATGCTGAGAGGAGGTGGCTGGAGGGGCAGAGACCTCCCAGCTGGAGGTCAGTCTTCGGGGACAGGAGGCCACCTGGGTAGACAAGTGTCCCAGGGGTTTTCTCACCCATTTAGGACACCAGAGGCCCTGACACCGGAGAGTAGAGCTCTGATGTGGCACTTGGCAGGCTGGGGCTGAGGGGCAGCACCCCATGCCGAGGCCAAGCCCCACTCGTGTGCCGGCGTGAGCCACAGCGCAGCCCCCATTGTCACGTGCCTCGAGTCAGAAATATTGCCGCTATTGCCGCTCCCAGGGGCTCTGCACAGATACGACATAAGGGTTTTGCCTGCCCAGGGGAGCAGCCCCCCAGTAGCTTTGTTGGCAGAAGGAGAATGGACCCTGTGGCAAAAGTCACCTGCTGGGATTGCAGCAAAATAGGTAGAGCTGCCAGGAGAGCTTCAGTGTCACCTGCACACGGCTGCCAGAGGTAGAAGTCACTACCAGGTCTCTGATATCAAAGAGGCTCACTTAAAACACAGTTTTCAAATATTGGTATTTCAGAACAGGACTGCTGCTTGATCCCTTCCCCCTCCACTTCTTTGCATTTCTTGAACCTTTACAGGGCACAGAGATACATTTACACAGGTTTTCTCCTCAAATAATGAATTTAGCAATTGTCAGGAAAAAAAAAGCAAAGGTAAAAATAAGCACATAAAAATAATCCAAGATCTGGGAAAAAACCCCACAAGATAACCTCCAGCCCAAAGATCCAAGCAGTACACACAACTCAACACTACAAAAAGCCTCCTCAAATGCACAGAAAAAAAAAATCCAGCTCCCCAGTCAGAACTTGAAAACACTAGAAATGACCAGTTTTATCAGCCTCCTCCCAAGTTGCTAGGAGGGCACTGTACAGGCATCCCTCGCCACTGCTGTGACCGCCTCCCTGCAGCAGGCAAGGCGACAGGCAGCCAAGTGGGAGGCTGAGCACGCTGGGGTGGGTGTCGTTCCCCCTCCAGCCCGGGACCCCACGCGAGGGGCCAGCAGGTTCACCCTAGACAGAGACACAGCACATCAGCTCCGTGCTGCTGCAGCGCAGGATTTTGCTTCCCAACAGTATCAGTGGTATCGATCTCTCTACATGGTAGGGTTTGGGTCTTAAGGTTTTTCCACCTTTCCCCTAGTGCCATGCTGGGGAAGGGAAGCAGCTCCCCATCTTGAAGCAGCATGAGCCGCTGCATGAGTTACCCATAGGTTTGCACCAATCCCACTCATGGAGAAACACCAAAGCTGCCCACGCAGCACAAGCAGCTGCCCCAGCAGGGAACCATTCACCAGGAGGGACACAGCAAAATCCAAAGGAAATACTTAAATACCTTTGAAAAAAATCCACATGTCAAATACTTCAGGGAAAGCCTGATACAAGTCCAGCAAAACCAGTGGGTTGGAGTCATGCTGAAGGTGCAGCCACCCCCTTGCTGTTCCAACCAGCAGCATTCAGAAAACGCTGCATTTTCCTATTATACCCTCCCCACCCTGCAAAACTGATCGTATAAGACACAAGCCCAGGCTTAACTTATTCAAGTCAGTGATGCTCCTCACCTGCTGACAGCTAAGGCAGCACCGAGGTGCTGTGCAGGTGAGAAGTGCTAATGCACAAGCAGCACAGGGCTGATTTGGCTGCCCTTGCCCAAGCCCGGGGTCAGAGCCTCGGCAGAGGTAAATCCCCCAAGCCCACACCACCACTGAGCCGGGATGGTTTGCACCCGTTGGCTTTAATGATGATTCGGCTGGAGGAAAGCAGGCAAAATTTTAGCCTCATATCTGGAGAGATGGAAACAGGATTTCTAGCCTTACACTGGAAATTGTATCCATTTTTCATATCCATTTTGAATTTTCAATGTATTCATGTTAGATTGAGTCGTTTGTAAGTGTAGGTTTTGTTGTTGGAAATTATTTTACACACATTTTTAGTAAGAAGATAGGAAACTAAAAGCCCCCAAATCCATCCGCCTGGAACAGCGTGTCAAGGAACAACACACAAATGGCTACATCGGCTTTCTTCTCCGTGGGGTGCAAAATAATTTGGGGTCTTCAAATCCTCACTAGGAAGAGAATAATGTGTAAATAAAGCGCATGGCCTGAGCTCTTTGGTGGTTTCTAACTCTTGGTGATACTGATGGCAATTAGATGCATGAATATCTTTGGGAACAGGGTCTTGGGGCCCAGACCGTGAGGCTGTGTGTGCTCTCAGCCCCTCCAAACCCCAGGCAAGGATGAGTTTTTTGGAGGTGCAGATGTTGGCATTATTTAGCTGATATTTTACAGATGCTGCTGTACAGTTCTTATACGTTTCTTCATAAATTCAGCATAATTTCATATTTGTTATTGAACTCCAGACAGCAGATAGAAAAATTATTTCGGTTGGAAAGTTTTCAGGGCATGAAAGCAGATGATACCCAGACCAACTGTGGTATCACCATAATAATATATATCATCATAATAATTTCCACCTTGAGAATTAGGAGCTGCATGAAATAGCAGCATAAAATTGGTGTTTAGAATATAAACTTGGCACCAAGTTCTTTCTGCAGCTGCTGCAAAACTGCACACAAATCTCATCACAGGAATAGTACCATTGTTTTTAATGGATTACATTTTATTAGATTTTGAAGAGTGTTCACATCATAAAATGCATGCAGGAAGTACTGTGTATGTAAAACACAGCTACATTAATTATGAAAGCTAGTAAATGAATCATACATTACTGCAAATATATTATGCATTGCTTACATCGCTTTGCCATGGCATGTTTGCACGATAGAAATAGAAACTAGAAAGGAAGGTTGGAAAAAAAAAACCTAAGAAAAAAATAACAACATTAGCTGAGGAGGCAAGAAGAAAGAGGAAAAGCACAGAGGGAAGATGTGATACCAGCATGACCTTATTTTTATATGAAGCCAGACTAATGGCCCTTGTGATATTTGAGGTGATTTGAGTACCTGGACACTGCAAACCTGGGAGTTGAAGAGAACTCATGGGGTGATTTCTCTGTCAAAGTTATGTGTTATTTTGATAAGAGAATCATATGGCCTATCTCACAGAGCATTGCTAGAGCTCGCAGATTTGTCTCTATTTTTCAGAAAATGACTTTTCGTGCCTGTTTGCAGTTTTTAGCGAAGAGTTGGTGGTGTACTGTATATGGAGAGTGAACTGGCTTTTTAAGATGATGACTTATTTCCTGCCAAATTTGCTTTAAGAAACCACTTCAGTTCTGTGCACGAGACTTCATGTTGCTTTGATTTATTATCCAGGATATAAATGGAGATCTGTCTGGTTTTTGTGGAACTCGGAGCAAAATTAGATTTTTCTCCTATAGGGAGAACACTAATATTTCACACAGCCAAAACACATTATCTTGTCCGTAAAACTCTCGCTGTATATTCATACATTAGGCGGGGAGGAGAGGCATACCATGAGCCTGCGGAGATAATGCACATTCAGCTCAACTTGCAGCCAAATCACGATGCGATGTAAGGCTGCTGATCCATCTTAAAAACTGCAGAGCAGGCTCCTTGAGTACGGGAAAACACAAACCCTCTGGCACCCCTGAGCTCGGTCTCTCTCCCCTCGCTTGGGTTCGTGCTGAACGTGGAGCCTCTCGCTCCCGGCAGGCAGGGAAGGCAGCTGCCTGCAGAGATAACGCTGGCGAGCTGGGCTTTTCTTTTGGCAGCTTTCTCTCCGAAGCAAGAGGTATTTTCCAAGTTGGTTATCCCATCGCTTGCGTTCCCCCTGAACCTGCCGGGCTGTTTCCATGTCTGCTGGTGGAAAGGGGAAAGCTGGGCTGGCGGAGCGGGGCAAGGGCTGCGTGCCCGGGAGCAGCAGCGGGAACCGCATCTGGGCTCCTGCAGACTACGCTGCCGGCCTTCCTCCTCCTGCGGCTTTCGGAGGGGCCCCTCTCTCTCGTCGGCATCGCACTGCTCTTGGCACCCGACCGGTCTCATTTGTCTTCAAGGCTCCAGCGCAAACTGCAAGAGAAAACAGAATATGGAGTCGGTATTGCGTTAAAACCTTGCCAGGCTCTGCCCAGGCAGCAGGGATCCGATCTGACAGTCCGTTCCCAAAACCAACCTTCACTGGATTTTAAGAAGAGTTTTATTTTAGGCTTAATTTGGCATGTACACGTTTAACTGAAAAAGCTACTTCATTCTCTCTCTGCTCAGCGCTCGCTGCCATGCCACACCACTGTAAAATACTGCAGGGACGGAGAGAGGCTGGGGGCTATTAACCTTACTGAAGACTTTCAGCTTTAAAGGACCTCTCCATGAAATAACTCAGGTTAATGAACCCTATGGAGATGTCCACTGACTTTTGTAGAGAAAAATCTTTGAAAGACGGAAACTTGAAACGGGAAGTTTGGGATGAGCTAAGCCTGAGGAGGAGGAATGCTGAGAGCAGACACAAGGGCAGGGGCTTGCTGCTGGCAACCTTTCTGGTAACTGCAGCAAACAGCACTGTTCTATAACCTGTGTTTCACACAGCCGAGGGACTAGGACTGTTCTGGCACCTCATATACACAAATAGTTCTGAGAAATATTCAGGTTTTGATGTCAGCTGTTACTGCCCTCCAAGTCTGAACACCCAAGAAAGTCAGTCACATATTCATTTAGGTGTTAGACCTCACATCACATCTCTGAGATGAAATCATGGAAAAACGTTGGTTGGAAGGGACCTCTGGAGGTCTTGAGTCCAACCCCCCCCCCCAAAGCGGGGCTAATGTCAACATCAAACCGTAATAAGCTTTACAGTACGCAATCTGGAAAAGCCATGAAAGAATTACATCGCACTCCCTCTCCCCTAGTGACTTTGGTGAGATCTTTCACATCACATTCTACCTTTGTCTCACTTTTGGCTGGATAAACTATTCTAGGGAAGTCTCAGGGACTGTACTGAGCACAGAATTGGATTTTCTAAGCCTATAAAGTTTTTGCTGCCCCAAGTACAATTCACCATCCATACTTAAAACCTCAAACACTGACCTAGGCGGCTGTCCTCGAGAAGGACATGGGCCACTGTGTTTAAATGGTTTGGACTGGGAAAGGGCCAGAGCCCGCTGAAATCTGTCTCCGCTGATCCCGGTGTGTTTTGGACCAAGCCCTGAAGGAAAATGATTGGGCCAAAACTCATGGTGTGTTTTGTACTTGGAAAGCACTCCCTCTTTGTGCCAGCCTGCCACGCAGCCCCTGGCAGGGGTAAGGACATGGCCCGGGTCCCTGCAGAGCCTCAGACAGCCCTGCCCACCCTCTTTCTGTGAAATAAAAGGAGAATAAAGCGCAAACAAAAATCTAGGAACATTGCAAACAGATCAGGCAAATCAAAACCTCAGGGTTGCGTTATTTCCATTTGACAAACCCCTTCCTCCTCATCCATATTCAGTTCTTGCTCCCAAATCTTCCAGTGTCACCCATGCCAGAGAAGGGCTGCAATGCCAACGCTTCAAATTCAGGGACTTCGGATCAGCGTGGGAAGCTCAGCAGAGTGACTCTGGGACCCGTGGGACTCCACGGAACGTCTTTCTTCCCTTGGGATGCAAATCTGTCCTGCTTACCATGGTCAGCTGGAGAAATCCACCTGACAGGGGATCGGTCCGGTGCCCTTTAACGCCATCTGGCTCACGTTAAGTCATTAATATCGCAAGAACGAACGCTGCGGCGTTGGTGTTGGGCAGGGACCAGGTGATGGCTGGCACGTCGGGCATCAGCAAGGTGGGCACGTGGGCTGGCGTCGGGCTTCATCCTTCCTCGCCCCGGGAGGCTCCAGTGCAGAACCAGAGCTCTGCTCCCTTCTGTCTTATATTTCCACCACCTTAGAGCCAGTAAAAAAAAAAAAATAAAGCGTTTGGATGATTTCCGCTAGCTCCAGGCAATCTAGAACTTTTGCCAAAGAATTACATAGAGGCAATATTAAAAAATAGGGTTGTCTCCAAAGTCTTTTAAATACAGAGGTTGCAATCGGCATCGTTCCTGGCAGGCAGGCAGGCAGGGAGACCGACCTACCCATCAGGACCCCATTTTGCGACTTACAGAGCCTGTCAGGAAAGATCGATAGTTGGCATGGTAACAAGCTCATTTCCCAAGAATAGAGCTCCTTTTTATTAAATTTGGCTGGCTATTGATCAGTTCCTGATCCACGTATCAAAACATGACAAGCACTTAATGAATCACAGATTTTTATTGAGGCGAATAAAAAAATAATAATAATATCACGAGGCAGCTGGGGACTGCTGCCTGCTTCCGAGGGCGGCCCACCGGCTGCGGCCAGAGCCGGGCACGGTGCAGGGGCTCCTGGGCTGGGGCAGGGATGGAAGATGAGCACAAACGTGACCTACTCCTATGGCAATTTCAAGGCCTGTTTTCTCCTGCCACGGATGTCTCTTAGAGCAGCATCCCCATCAAGCAGCTTTTTGTGCTGTGTGGGATTTTATCCCTCCTACCCACTCACTCTCTGCTGTCTGTGAATAAACAGTGATGCTGTGCAGTCTCTCCCCACAGCTCCCGGCCTTCCAAAGCCAGCGGTTTCCCAGAGGTTGCTCTTTGGACCTTGAAACATTTCACTCCCCAGCAGGCTCCCGGGTTCCCAACACATCTGCAACCCGCAGGCAGCACAGCCGTGTCATGCTGCAACGAAGTGATTGATACGGTCAGTCCATGCAGATTTGCTGATATCATCTCTAAAGTTGGTGTTAAACTTATTTACCTCGGTCCTCCCAAGCCAAGCTGTTCGCTTTGCATCCTTAAGCACATCGCCACAGCCCAGGCGGCAGCTTGGCCGGTCCTCGCAGCAGCCTGACATCCCTCCATTTGCCATCCTGGGGGTCCGCACTCCTCCAGTTTGTCGTCCCAGAGGGTGGTAGCTCCGGTATGGCACAGTACAAAACCCTCAGCCTTTCCACAGGAGCGATACAGTACATCAGGAAGATGATATGCCTGTTCAAATTGCTTTAACATGCATTTACATGAGAGATAATAACAGCTCCAAAGGCTTCTTCCAGCCTATTAAATAGTACTCACTTAAAATAGTGTCTGAATTCATGCTGAAATGACAGACTATAATAATCCAGTCATATCCATCCGGCATATACAGCTGACTGTAGATGCTTAGAAAAACTGCAAGATGTATTTATTTACATGATATGGTATATAATAGCTGATTTTTTTCAGGTTATCTCCTGTGACTGGTCTGATACAGAGAAGTTGCTGCAAGGGGTCTTTCTATCTCTCTCTGTCAGATATTTTAAGAGAGAAATAAACCTGACCATACACACAGATGTGTTAAAGCTTCCAAAAAACTAATGGTTCTGCAAACTAGGATAAAAATTTCAGACACAAGCTAAATACCCCAGCCATGCCCCTGCACCCCCTGGGGACAGTTCCCACATCATAACCAATGAATTCATGGTGAAGGCCACCATTTCAAGCAGCTTCACTTCAGGAAGTTCTTAAAAAAACATCAAAACTTTTAACAAATCAATGTACAGATTTTGAAAGGGCTCAAGCTCTAAGGCCAGGGAATTTGTAAGACTCTTGGGGAGTCTGAACCCCTCTTCCACTGTCTCCACAAAGAGCAGGACCCCAATGCAATGAACCATGAGGTAGGTGATGGTGTTCCTCTGAGGCCGAAGGGGCTTTATTCTTAAGCCCTCCATTGCTGTGTGCTACGTGGCATCAACCCAGAGCGACATGTGGCAACCCCTGACGTGGGTGTTTGTGCATCTTGATAGCGTCTGTTCCCTCTCCAACCATGACAGTTCTGCTCTGCACTGGCAAAGCTGGACAAGGGCAAGTCCTCCTTGAATCACTGAGTTGAACACAGAGCAACTCATGAGGCATCTTAAAGCCTTCAGCAGATTAAGCATCATACAGAAATATCACCATACATACTACGCAGCCAGCAATATCCACTCTTTTTTCCAGGTGGGAAATAGATCCCAACCGGTTTATCTGCCTGCAGCCACACCAGTGATCCTGCACCATGGATAGGACTCAAAACCACCGATGCTCAATGGTGTGCTTGGCGCACCATGCACAACCATACCTATATATACACTTCAGGGTGCAGTGCTATTGCTCACGTTCCTGCAGGACCATCACCACACATCATCTGGGCTTGCTGACACTGCTTGAGCACCAGTCTGAAAGGTCACAAGACGACAGGCCGGGAAGCAGTGGTTGCTTTTTCTCGGGCTTCCAAGAGAAAGCAATGCCTAGAGAGCAGAGCAGCCCCCACACTAGGTGGGGATGACAGTGCCCCAGGTCTGCAGAGTCACTGACATTCTCCTCTTCGACTCAGAGCAAAGGATGAACTTTGTCATCATATTACTCATGTTTTTTCCAGATGCTCAAAGAACAGGAAGAAATCAGGTTAAATCAGTAAGTGGACAAGAGCGATTCTTTTTGTCATCACCTCCCTCCAAGGGCAATTCTGGAGGAGAAAGAAGCGTGTTGCCTTGTCCATTTGAAAGCTTAGCAAACCCTGCAAACATTTCCACAGGAAGAGCATCAGGTTCCTATTTGTTCTCTCTTTCAGACTGTGCTCCCAGCCCTGCGCGTTCCCCACCTGAGAACATTCAACCCAGACAAAGCTACCTAAGCAGCCTTAACACCTGGACATACCTAAAGGCAAACACTGCCAGACGTATCTGTAGATACATCAAACCCATCATGTCATTTAGTTTCTCCTAAAGTCTGACTCCGTAAGACTCTGGCTTGGAGTTAGGGATTTGGTTGTGGAGCAGTGGGCATGGTTTGCCTTGAGACTGAGCAGCTGAGCTCCACGTAGAGCCTGGGAGCAGGGTAAGCTTCACAAACCACAGGTGGTTTTTCCCCACACAGCCCCTGCCCAGTTGCAGAGCCAAAATTCAGCCAAAACAGCTCAGCAATCCCCAGGTGGAGAGCTGTGGCAAAAATCCTAGCGTTTCCCATTGGTCACTTACCCCAAAGATGCTCAAAATTAAGTCAGTAAGAGTGGCACTTTCTGCTTACAAATTAACATCCAATTATTCGAGCAGGCAGTAAAAATTCCTAAGGAAAGCGGCGGTGTATGTTTGTGGGAATCGGCCATTTGCCACTTTGAACTGCTTCTGCCGGAACAGTGGGAGTTCAAGAGACCCCTGCACTTGATGCCGGTGGGAGGCACGGCGGTGCACACCGGCTTTCCCGGCAGCTCCGCCGCTCGCTGCGAGGGGCTGGGAAAACCCCATAAACCCACGAACCCACCGCAGAGCATCCTCGCTCTCCTCTAAACTTTCTAGGGTGGGTAAATGCGGCGACAGGAGAGCAGAGCAGAGGGACTTAACAGCCTGATCTCGCGCTAGGGTTTAATTTAAGTTTGAAATAACACCGCTCTTTCTCATCTAGATCATATTAGGATTTTGAAAGGGCAGTCACGCAACTTCCCCCGGCAGTTATGGCAGAACCGCGCTCGGAAATGAATGGAGCTCGTGGAAGCATTCAGGACCGAACAATCGGATTTATAATTAGGCCTAAAAAGGGAAGAACGCTGAATAAAAGCAGCACAGCCAATTTTAGAAGAAAAGGAAGTTCTGGATGGAATTCATTGGGGTAGAGCACTGAAGTGGAAATGGAAAGTGTTCAAAGATAAATGAGTTTAGGCCTAAGAGTTTGCTTGACATCTAGAAAATGTACTAGGAACACAGTGTCAAGAAAAGCTAACGTGAATAACAAAGAAACACAAGAAGTGAGAGAAGAGAGGAAAGAGCCATAAAACTTTGGGACAACAAAGAGTTGCAATTATAGAGGGAAATGTAATGAAGTGTAAAAAATCATAATGAAAGCAAAGATAGAGAATGAAAGGATGATTGCATATTTGCTTAATGCACATCGGAGAAGTGTCAAAGACATGGGGAACAAGAGGTCACTAAATGAGAAAATAAAGCTTCAGAGGAAAGGCACTGAATTTATTGCTTTAAATACAGATTTATTTGCCTGGGATTTACCACTTGAGGGCCAATGACAGAGGGAAGCAACAGAAACATTTTCCTAAAGGAGAGGGAAAATTTCTGAAGGAAGTGGAGCTTTTTTCTTAGAAAACCGATCCGGCAATGCAGCCTAACCCACCGCCAAAATGCTAGGATCTAATGGGGCCTCAGAAACAGAGGGAAAACTCAGTCTAACTGGCCCCCAAGTACAGGGGGATTAACGTTTGCTTACCAACACCCTTTACTGGTGCCAGGAGTCCTGTCTCAAAGTGGCTCAGCTTTGCAGGTCATCTGCATCAGGGAGGGGGGTCTCCTGTCAGCCCTGATGGGGCTCCCCTCCTTTTTGGGATTTTTCTGATAGCATGCAATTAGTGCCCAATGTACCTGCCACATCCCACTTACCACTTCCCAATACCCTTGCAGCGTGGGAGCTGCCTACAGCAGGTTAGTGCTGTGGTCCACAAAACCTTCTTACCATGTCCAGATCAGCAGGACAATGTGATGAAAAACACCCCGGGTGTCCCATGGGCTCCGCTGCCTCCAGCACCTCTGTGGTTATTAAAAGACAAACTCAGGGTTTCCCAGCTATGGGGAAAACTGAGCTTTATTACTGAATGGAATGCAGACAAAACTCTGTTACCTGAGAATATATCCTTTCCCCAGCACGAGGCACAGCCGTGGCTCTGCATTTACAGATCTGTGGCTGGTTTTTGATTCCAGCAGAAGAAAAAAGCTCTTTCTGTAGAACAGTGTCTCTAGCTGTCCTCTCCCAGGTCTGGGGACCCTCAGGGCTTCGAATACTCTTTTCTGCCCTGAAATGAGCAATGGCCATGAGCCGGGGGTCCTGCTTTGCCGGGACAGCTGGAAGAGGACAGCACCGAGGGAAAGGGCCAGTACCCTGCAGGCAACCGGCCGATTCCCAAAACCGTGGCATGGGGCAGGAATCAGAAGTTGCTGGAGAACACGGCTTAGACTGCTCCATCGCGAGCACTGAAGCAAAGCACTAGATGGGACACAGGGAATGAGTCCTCACCTTATCTATATGTCCCAGCAGTGGAAGCCCATGTGGGTGCTGGATCACCCCAGCTGAGGGGTTGGGATCCCTATGGAAGCACGGGGTACCCCTGGGCTGGCCCAAACCATCCTTCCCTCTGGGACCTCCAGGGCTCGGTGCCATCAGGAGTGGGGCCGAGGAGGAGCTCACAGGCTGCAGCAGCCTGGGACACCCGTGGAAAAAGCAAAAAGGGAGTGGAACAAGGCTACCAAGTGCATTTTCCCTGAAAAACCCTATGAACAGCAGAGTGACACTCTGGGAGCGTCACTACTGGTGCGTTTATCAACCAAGCAATATCTAGACAATTAGTTGTTTTCTTTAATTTAGGACTAATTTTGTCCCACCAGTTTAAATTAAAGCCCCCAATAGGATAATTTCCTCACAACCATAATTTTGTTACAAGCTTTTCATTAATCCAATCACAACTTCTATAATATTATTTGGCAGCTGATTGAGACTACAGTAACCACAGGGGTTCGTGCGCATTGTCTCATTTCTGATTAAAAAAAAAAGTAAAATGAGTCCAATTAAAAATTCTTTTAGTACTGTCTAATATGTGAAACTCCCCAAAGTCAGGACAGAAACATCATCATTCCAGCCACGCAGCCCGTCTGCGGGTGACAGCAGAAGCTACATGCTAATGTCAGCCGTCCGTAAGTGTCTGCCTGTCTGTCTAGCTGTCTGTCACAATAATATATTTAAAGAGAATTGCCAGGGTGGAAATATTCATGTTTGGAAATATTTGCCTATGACTTTAGGGAGTTTTCTCCAGAGTATTTTGGATTGATCTCAAGTCTCTTTCAGCTCCCTGAAGTCTTACTCAAAGCATCCCAGGCCATGATGCAAATATTCAGCACACAGCAATTCCCTGCAAATCTCATATTCATAGCAAGAAATGGAAGAGAGAGAAACCCAGTGGTGGAAAGGTCTTGTGGCAGGAATAACATACACAGCATTGTCAGATGGGGAAGCTTCAGCGTGGAGATGCGTTAATTTGGAGGGAAAAAAAAAGAATAGAAAGCAGTGGGGATTTTAAAGTGAATTCAAGTCTTAAAAATTGCACTTTCTTGAAGTCATACACAATCACTCCTGACAGAAATTTTTCAGGCACATTGAAGTATAGAAGGGAGGTGACAGAAATCCCTTGAAATAAACACAACAAAGGAGTCAGAAGAGAAAATCAAAATTAATCTAGGCTGTATAATAGAAATATTAAAGCCAGGGGGATCGGTTCCCTTCTTCTCCGCAAGCAAGAGCCCCCAGGCGTGGAGGGGCAGCTTCAGCCTCGGGGGAAGAAGGTTTCCCTCTCCCCTCTGTAAGCAAAGCCGTGGCTCGTGAGAAGCATCGATGCACCGCACCATGGCCTGGACCAAATCCCAAAAGCAATGGCCTGCACCTTCGTATCGTGGTGGGGCAAAGCCCACCCGCAGGCATCGGAGAGGATGCTGGAGCTGGCAGAAGTGCAGGCAGGGGGAAGGCAAGAGGCAGCAGCTGCTGATCGACCCACGCTGCGGGCACGGTGGAAAGGGACGACCAAGGCAGCACAACAGAAAGGGCATTTTTTTCCCCCAGCAAATAGTAAGTGCAATGGCAAAGGCAAGGGGACAGGCAGCAAAACACTCCTGAGTTTGGGTCCAGCACGGCAAATGTTTCTGGAGGAAAAAAAAGAGGGTGTATTTTAATAAAACAGAAATATTTTGTGTGGACACTTCAAAGAAAAAGTGCTCCTACTTCCCGCTTCAAGGTTGCATTTGAATTTCGAATTGACATCAGCCCAAATGAGAAAAAGAAAGGTTTGGAAGAACCCAGGAATGAACTCCAACGCTTGGTTTCTCCTGGATGAAACCCTCTCATGTTTGCCACACACCCTTTGAGCAGGTGAGGCCAGGCTGCCTGTCAGTGTGCTGGGTTCCAAGCAGGTCCCCAGATGAAAAAAACGCACTTAATTTTCAAGTGTTGCTGGGTGGAGGAAGGGGGCTGTGCCTTCGTCCCCACTCTGTACACAGCACGGCCGTGCCATGCCCCGGCCCCTCCGTCCACAGCACGGGCATGCAAAGTCTCAGCCACCGCTTTATTGAAAGAAGTCAGCATCTGTGTCCTTCCTTCACCAGCGAACCCCTTGATTCCTAATTAAGCTCTCATTAAGAAGTGTACCTGCAGCGGCTAGATGCCAGCACAGCGTAGCTGGCAGGAGCTTTTAATCCTTCCTCAGCTTCACCTTACATGCTGAAGACAAAACTGAGCAATGCCAGAATTTCTACTCTGTGCAATAATTTAACGTTTTGAAATGCGCTTTCCAACCAACTCAGGGACAAGTCAAGATCCAGAAATTACCCCTAAATGAACATGAACAAGAAAATTTCTCTTGAGGCTACCCAACTTCTTCCACACAGGAGACTTAGAGTGTAGAAAGCTGGTAAAACATGAGCCCGTGGGGATTCCCACCCCTTTTCTTTTTCCACATTTTCCTGTCCACACTCTCAGGGTAATTAATTTGTTTCTGCTAAACAGCCTGTGTCTGACAAATCTGCCTTTTCCCAGCAAAAACCAACTCTGCCAGAAAATGTGGAAAGTGAGCTACGAGCTGCAGCCACATCCCTGCTTCCCTGCTCCTGCAACCACCCCGGCTGTGCTTGAGCACGATGGGAAAATCAATACCCCCGGCCCGAGCGGAGCACAGGGCGGTTTTCATACCCGAGGATGGCTGCATAGACAGAGAATAAGTGGTAGTGCCCTTTTGTGCCCCCTTATGCTGAGCTGATAAGCACGGGAATTATGGCTTTTCCACCTCAACAGCACGTTTTTCTGGTATCTTTGTTTCTACCCAGTTTCTACGCCAGGTTAAACACATCAAGGCTTCCTTGCTCAGAAGTGAATGTTGAGCAACTTCTGCCTCCAGAGAGGGTCAGGAGGGGTGACCTTTACGCAGCGGCATCGCTCCTCTTCCCTGCTACCCAAGTGATCCGAGCAGATCTCTCATTTTGCCATTACAGCTCTTCCTTTTGTGTCCTCAGCTAAAAGGAATTAACTTCTACCAGGCTTGAAAATGGCAGGGGCGGCCGATGAGACCTGTATTGATAATTATGGGTTCAGAGGCTTCATGCTACGGTTTCCATGCATCTCAGCCAACAAGGGTAAGAAGTTCCCAAGAAGTGCTGATTTTCTTGTCATGCAGGGAGGCAATCAAGCCTCATATCCAAGGAAAGGAGTATGATGGAGATCGGTGGAGGCAAGGGGAAAGCAACCGCAGCGGTGTGTGAGTCAGGCACCTAGGACCTGTATACATGGGGCATGTATATAGTGGGCAGTTATCCTGGTCTGATTTTTGGATTGAGAGGTGCCACTGGGTGCTAGGATACCCTAAAACCTGGGGGAATTTAATCTGAACTCAAAACAAGAGCAGCCCCAGTGAGGTGCATGGGACCGTGCAGCTTTGCTTGATCAGGACCTGGGTGCTGAGAAGAAGCAGCTGAGCTGGAAATTTAGGGTCAGAGCAGTTCAGCTCCGTGTTCAGAGGGACTCCAGTCCTAGTCCTTGTTGAAATTAGTCTTTGCATGGATACGTATAAATAAATCCAGGACACTGCTTGCGTAACAGTAACATTTTGCAGTATCTGGCATTTGCCGCTAGTTGAAGGCTAAGCAAACCATGCTTCAGTGGAGCATAAAATTGCTTTTCCTTTGGAACAAGCAGGGCATTGTAGTAATAGGCAAAACTGTACATTGTGTTAACGGCTGTATTTTCACATTATTGATTTACATTGTGTAATGCCATGCAAGACCTGCTTTCAATGATACGTGCATCTGTCATATCACAATAACTGCAAAAGGCTGGGTACTGCTAGGAAAATGAAGCGCTGGGGATCCTGGGGCATATTCACATCCATGTGCCCACCATGCGGAGGTGATGATTAGGGGGATGTTGTGGTAATGAGCAGGTCCCAAGTGTGCGCTATGTAAATCAAGGCTGCCCGGGTCAGCTTCCACTTACTGTGCACATCCAACTTTTTCAGCCTGCTTACTCTTCTGACAAGGAGAGCGTATGGAAATGGCTTCCCCTTGGCAGCTCCCCTCAGCTATACGTGTTTCAAGGCACCCAAGATGGAAGGGTTACTTTTTTTTTTTTTAACTTTTTTTTTTTTTAACTCTCCTTTCCAACTCTTTTACTGCTAGGGCCAGATCTCTGCAGCCCTGGTGTGGGGGTGTCTACGAGGATCACCAGCCGCGGGGTGAAAGAAAGCAGAGTAGTAGGAGAGAGCGCCACTAAAGATGAAACAGGTGAGGTTTGTTATAGGAAACGTCATCGCTAAATACACCTTAAAATAAGAGGACAAATAGTCTGCAGATACCGTGTTTTGAATCTAAGGGAGTTCACCCCAAATATGCAATAATAAAGTGTTGATGTCAGGCTGAAACATTTTTTAAATTGCTATATAGTTAATGCAAAGCTTTGTTTTATATTATCTAGCCTGGTGGTAAATTAGGTAAGCTTTCATTAGTCTATAATATCTGACTTAATTCCTTACATTGGCTCCCAGTGCTATATATTCTATCAAGGAATATTAAAATAATATTTTTCTTCCTTTTTATTTGGTTATTTCTAAATGGATTAAATTGTCTCATTGCTTAAAGAGGAAGGATAGTCCTGGACCCAGCTTGCCTGACCAAGAACTGAGCAACCAGGCTTCAATTTCTTCCTCAGCTACAGACTTTCTGGCCTCAGGCAAGTCACTTAGTCTCTTTGTGCATCATCCCCTCCAGCTGCCAAAGGAGTCGGCTCTTCTCTGGAGGATGCTGAGAGCAGCAGCAGGAGAAGGGCTCAGCCACCCAGAGCTTGCAGAGGGCCATGGGACACCAGGACAGATAGACTGCCCTAAAATCAAACGTCTATTAAAGATTTGTCTAGAATGTGTCAGATTTAACAATGAGAGGAGGGGTTTTTTGTCAGCAGGTAGTGACAATGTGGAATATTTAAACATCGGTCTAAGAATCAGCTCTTTCCTTCTAGGTTTCTGGAGCCGTAGAGGTGCCTCAGGTGGGAGCGTGGGGTGCCCTGACGTTCCTGCCACCTTGACCTCCCGTCCACACAGCCACACGTTATGGCTTTAGACACCAGCAGGAGCCAGCAGCTTTGGATCCAAAACGCAGGTGAGAATAGCAGTGTACCAACATACAACAGCCATGCAGGGGCTAGAGGAAAGATGTTTTGCTTCTAACTGAGAAGGTGTAGGTATCTGTGCTGTGATGGATGTGTTGATTTTTTTAGTTACTGCCCTCCTCAGTCCTGAAACAGCTCAGCTCTGTCCCTTTGCCAGCACCTCATGGGGGAGGTATAATTCCAGAAAATTGCTTTCTACCCCAGCTACCTACTACAACACAGAAACATTTTTAAAGCTCAGCCTGACGTGCTGCCTATGTCCTGCCTGTTCCTGCCTCAATGCACTCGGATCCACCGTGTACTTGTCACATTACCGAAATGGAAAACCAGGGCTAAAAGGCAGCTCTCCTTTTCAGTTCACCTTTAACTGGAAATTAAGTGGGTTTTTTTTTTTCCTTCCTTCCATATTTCTTTTTTACTCTCTCCCAGTCTTAATCTATTCTCTTTGTTTCAGCTGAAAAAGTGAGGGACATTTTACCAAATTCTTATTTCACATGGTCCAAGATAAAATCAAAGATACGGCATAATCTTAATCATTACTGCCATGGACTGAAAGAGACAATCTAAGCTAAGGAAAGCTTTCACTCTTTTATCATTGATGTTTTCTTTACTAATTGCTCTAATGCATTTGCATTGATTGCTTTTGAGCCTGTTCTATTCTCCAGATCTGCAAGTCATTAATTATCAAGACTTTAACATTGTACGTTGTTTTAAACGTTAGTTGTGTCATCAACAGCTAACAGAAGCAATGCAACTCTGAACTTGGGTCTCAGAAGGTAAAAGTCTTTTCAGTTTGTCTTTAAATACTCAGATAAATCCCGTTAGCTTTCTCCACACCATCAAAGCATTTGGATAGCATAAAGCAACTGAATACATAAAAATGTATCTAAACACCTTGTAAATCCCTACACAGAGCTGTTGCCGACACTACTTTTAACCCTAGGAAAACATTTCACCAATTACTGATCAAATACAATACAGCTAAATTTCACCACCAGCACATCATTTTGATAATGGGTATGGAAATTATCCATTCAATAGCTATTCAGAAATAACTTAGAAAGATTGGTTTTCAGATACTTCTGAGAATCCTAGAATAATCCCCTATAATCACCGTGGTGAGAATCCACCAACATTTTTCCCTTTGAAAAAGGCTGTTTGGGGCGAGAGCGTTGGTGGTCTCTGCCCGTCCTCCGACGGATGCGTTCAAACAATATATCTGAAATGACCAGCACTTTGCTGGCAGAGAACCGAGGGGTTTCATACTCTTACATGACTCAGTTGAGAAAGCCTGCCAGCAAGGGAAGAAACTTTAGCTCACCCCGATCAGCTTGGCTTCTCAGGTGCATCTCAGCAACCTGTCAATATAAATTTTCTTCCTTTCTTACAAGGCAAACTTGCATCATTTTCTATCCAGAGTCTGGAAGAAACAAAACAAAAAACCCCCAAAATAAAGTACCTAAAATAAGCAATAACTACACTTTGCACTTCCCTGCTGCTCTGCGCCAGCTGCTAAATGCGACCCAGAAGTATTTTAAAATGTTTTGATTTTATGATCTTTCTTGCTTCTTGGCATGAGGCTGAAAGGATTCATTCTTTCTTCTTTTGGGGAAGATACTATTTTGTGATTTACTTCACTGATTTCGTAGATGTAAAATTTGGTCTTTCCTGTCTCATGAGAGAAGACGAAGTGGGGGGGGCTGTTGGGTGAGAAATATTTTCCTTCTCCAAAGTGTTAATTAGGCGTGGGACATCATAAACATAACAAAAAGAAAACCCAGATATTTCTAAAGCTTTCCTTTCCCTTTCAGGAACTCAGCTTTTGCTCCCTTATGAATTTTATACTGCCTAGGTACCATGGAGTCCTCTAGCCCAAGGAGAACTAAATTTCTTTATACTTGCATATGAAACCCTCTGGGGACCCCTTGCCCTTGTGCCCCCCTTGGCACCCTGCAGCAGAGGTGTCCCTGCTCCTGTGCCACCCCCACCGCAGTGGCTGTCCCCAAAGGGAGCCACGACCTGTCAATCTAAAGCAAAGGGCAGCTACTGGCCAGCAGCGCCTTTCGCCCCATCCCAGGGCCAGGCTGCTTATTTCTATGGGTAATTATGCAAGGGGTTAATTGGGGGCATAAAAGCTTCCCCTGGGAAGCCCAATTAAAGACCACAGCCCCAGCTTTCATGCAACAGGTGAGGACCACAAACACACACGTGGGCTATCTGAATCACTAGTCTCTGTAGCTGTTTGCTACCATCCGAGAGCGGAGGAAAGAGAAATGTGTCACAAGCGAGGCACCAGCCCAGGGAAAGGCTGCGGCACCGCCAGGACCCACGTGCTCCCAGTCCACGCTAAAATGGCAAAGTCATCCTTTGCTATCCCAAAACTGCAGGTTTTGTGCTCCAAAGGGCAGTGCACAGGGGTAAAAGAAGGGTTAATACTGCAAAATACCAGTCTGAGAAAACCTTTCCGATAGCTGCACACGGGTCAGTTTTCATTCACAAGCAAGTTCACAGAAAGCGAAGAGCAACCATAAGAGCACAGGCACAAACACGCACCACAACAGCCCTGCACTGGCCAGCCTAAAATCTCCACAATTAAAGGAAAAACAAAACACCATCACCGGGTTCATAAGCAAAACAATTTCCGAGCGGCTTGCACAGTGAATCACACACCAAACCCACTCATGAACAACGCGCTGAATCCCTGATGATTCAGGGAGAGACTGACAGTAGCCCAGGACTGTCACACGGTGTCACCGGACAAGCCTTCAGCGAGCCAAGTCTGCCCGCGCATCGCTCAAAGCCAAGAAAGGGGCTAATTTGGGCGTGTGTGCTATTTGCTATAAACACTTATGGCAGCTCTATGGTAACGGGATCAGGAATGTTTTGGGGGGGTGGAGAGGACACATCCAGTCAAGGCAGAGGCGAGAGAGGCGGCAGCACCGCAACATGCGATGGAGGGGCCGCGTCTTCCTCTCGACCTGCTGGGCTGAGCCTTCAGCTGCAAGAGAAGTTGGACGTGAAGAACATACAAATCCCCCAAACCTGGGGGATTTCCTTTCACAGGAGGAAGCGTGGACTTCAGCAGCAGCACCTGGAAATCCTGGGCAGTGTTCATAAGCCACGCTCCCGGCCAGGACCCGGGGTATGGAGCAGCCAGGGAGACCCACCAGCCCCAACACCTGGGTAACCCCTTGAGCAGGCTGGGCAGCACTCAGGGCAGCCTTGCTGCGGGGCTTTTTTTATATCAGCTTTACCTTCAAGACAAGATTATTGACCTTTCCAGTCCAGTATTTGACAACCCCCATTCATCCCCACTTTCCTCTTCCCTTCCACTTCATTCCTTTTGTTGCTCTGTAATAGGAGAGGCAACAGGGCACGTATTTCTGCAGAACAAAGCATTATCATCCTAATTATAGTTTCCTGGTGTTTTCTTCACTTTTACCATTTTATTAAAAACAATTAGCCGAGAAGAACCATCTTGTTTAATCTCTACCCTATTGTTTTCATCTCTCTGAATCCAAGGAGGTCTTTTCAGAGGCTATTTTATTCATAATTACATATGTTGGAACAACTGCTCAAAAAGAGCCCAGAAACAATTCTGACGATAGTTTCCTAGCAGGCTTGGTCCTGCTGCCTCTGAAGCATGTAATGCTAATCATTTAATAAAATGCGTGTGAAAACCTATATATATTGTTGAATATAGGACCTATATTCAACAGTCTGTGTAAATGATGGATGCAGCCATGCCATGAGCATTAGCCTAACAGGTTGAGGAAGAGTTGGAGTCGCAGTGAAATCAGGAGCCAAAAACTTTTGTTTTGCTGCCAGACTTGGCTCCCCTGACTCCTTTGAGGAGCCTGGCTGCAGGCAGGTATGACCATGAGGATAACACAGCAACAGATGGGGATTTTACAAGACAGATCCCAGCCCCATCCATTCGCACTCAGCACCTGCAGTACTTTGTTACTGGTGTGAACTGGAGGAAGGTTGGCCACACGGTCTAGTTTGGCTGTCATGCTCCAAGCCCGATTTAAGCACAGATCACTCTGGCTTGAAAGATACATGCTGGATTTTTTGCATATGTATAATTCTTATTCCAAAGCTTTCTCCCCAGTTCTCTGTTTACACTATAGGCTTTTATTTAAAATAGTACAGCCAGAGCACTGCGATTTTTTATTTGAAAGAGGTTTTTTTAAAATTTATTTTATTTTTTACACTGGGGAAAACTTTAAAGTGTATCATATTCTGTCAACTGGCTCTTCACATTTTTTTTCAAGCTTCCCCTCCACCACCTTTGTTAATTACCCGCCATTTGAACACGGGTCTTCTGCCTTGATCCAGCCATGAAATCACGATGCTATATTTGTCTTTCTAACATCAAAGTCATTTCCATGGTCACCAACTGTGATGTCATAAACACATTTTTAATGGCTTGTTTACAGCAGGGAACAGAAGGAGAGAAGAGATTATGGGTGGAAGGAAACTCTTATCGATACACAACAGTTTTATGCACAACTGTGAGGCTGAAACATGCAGAAAACTTGAGGCCAGAAAGAATTCCTTGCTGAAATAGCTTCTCTTCTGAAGATCATCCCAGCACAAAAATCCCTTTTTAAGTTACTAGCAAACAAGCAATCCCAATGGATTACTATTATGTCAGTCAGCCCAGGGTCGTGCAAGATGCTTTCTAAGCTTGGAAGACAGCAAATCCATGCCCCAATCCATCCAGCTCACTGTATAAATGAACACACACAACACATCCTCAACGACTCCTACAGAATTACTTGGGCAGGACACAGTGGAATCTGAGCACTATTGGCCCTTATAGTTTTACTTGTTTCAGGTCACAACAAGAATCAGAATTCCCTCAAGAGACACTTCACTTGGACCAGAAGGTCCTTTTTTGTCCAGCGATGGTTGTGAGACCCCCTAGCTGGTCCTCCCTCTATATGGGGGGTTACCACGTGCAGTCAACTATTCACAAGAAAGGTTTCTCTTCTGGCAAAGAAAGGCAAATGCCAGGACTGGCTTGAGATTTTGGCCGCAGGAATAGCAAGGTCCTTCAGGCTGTATAAGCCCACAGCCCAGCCTAGCTCCCCAAGAAGCCCAAAGCAATGTCAGCTCCTTCTAGCCAACTCTCTGCTTTGGTAGCAGGGTTGGGACATAGCCAGATGAAACAGGGAGGTTGTCCACGTTCCTCAGTTAAAGTGGAAATTTCTTGGCAGAAATAAGCTCCTTTAGCCTTAGCCAGTCACGGCTCAAGAGAGGGTGGGGAAACCAAGTCACACATAATTTCTCTTAGAAGTAATGCAGATGTTTCCCATGGTCTTCAGAGGCCAATTGCTGGTTCAGGCATTGGCCGAGCAGCATCTCTTCAGGTGACGGGACTCTGACAGGGAACTGAGCACCCCAATTCTGTCCTGGACATCATTCGTGAGAGCCCCGGTTGATGATTTTGAGATAGCCCTGGGAGGTCCCTGGCAGATGGAGATTGCTGTGGTTGGCCAAAGAAACCAGCACTGAGCGCAGCTCTTCAGCGTAAGGGAAACACAAAACCTTGCTGCCACCTTCTCAGGGGACATCAGGAATGGCCAAGGAAGGGCTGACACGCTCCTTCCTGGGTCAGCAGAGGAGCTGCAGCAGTCTTGGCTTGGAAAGGGTTTCCCAAACTGGCTTCCCAGTCAGCTCCAGGGTGTCCCTGCTCTCACAGCCTGCCAGGACCAGGGCTGTCCCAGTGGTACCCCCTGGGTAAGCCAGGCTCTGCATGACCTGCTGACTTACCTCTGCACCCAGTCTCTTCCAAGCAAAATCCTCAAGTAAAACTCATCCCAGAGCCTACAGGAGGAAGGATTGGGGCTGCCTGAAGATGCAGAGCCATCCTGGCACTTGGCTGTCTTAGAGACATCATGACGAGGCATCCCTATACACATGCTCTGAGTTTATCTCCCTGCCCTGCCCAAAGAAAACACGAGAGGGGGGGGAAATAATAATAATAATAATAAATCACTGGATGATGAAATTGCTAAATCCTCATCCCATGAGAAGAATTAATGTAGCTCTTTCCCCACTCCAATACTGGGAGCTCTCCAGTAGGAGATCCTATTGTACGTCACACACTAGCCAGGGCACATCTTTCAGAGTGCTCTTTTCGGGAGCAAGCGCAGTCCCTGGCATGCAGGGGCTGGGATTTCACACACCCTATTCATCACCGAGGTGCAGAACAAGCGAACCACCATTTTGCTGCAGTCCCACAGCAGGAATAAAATGGTGGCATAGATGAAAACTGCCAGATCAAACACAATCCAGTTGCCTGTCACCACCTGCAGCTCTTCTCCGCCTTACATGTAACGCTGAATTCTTAATCAGGTTAATATTTGATTTCTGGGTGCTTAAACAAACAAAAAACCCACCATTGAAAAACTCACAACAAAAAAATATAATACTATAACAGATGATTAACGTTACAGCCATGAAGTACCGAGGTGCAAATTACCAATGTTAGAATTTATATTTCTCCCACAAAATGGCAAGTCCGCAGCTCTGGTGTTTATTCACACAAGCAACTGGCTCACCCAAAGCCACCAAGAACAACTAACTGTACACATGTTTAACATACAAAGGGCTCAATATCTTTTCTAGTATCTTTTGAGAAATGTTACAGTGGCTGAGAAAGGCAAAAGTGTTTGCTTATTTGCACTTAAACAGCCCCTTCTCCACGTTACACCAAATTGCTGCTTTAACACATGGACCTTTGGAAAGGCATTCCTGGAGGATGGCAGGAAAGTAGGCAAGCACGGGGTTTCCAGGGAGGACAGTTAATACAGATCAGGCAGGAGAGAGTTTGCATTTTTTCTTTGTGATTTGCACATTTCTTCTGCTCACACACAGGGTAAACTTACCCTAAAGCCAAGCCCGAGCACTAGAATGAGCCCCAAGTCCCTGGGACAGACACACGTTCCTCACGCTTAACAAGAGACCAGCAACAAAATGAAATTAATTTCTCCCTGTGGAAAATCCTGCTCTGTATTCAGTTTTGAGTTTAAATAATAATTTTAATATACTAGACAAGAAATGGATTATTACAAACAACTTAGTTTTCCAACCAAAATGAAGCAGTGTAACATCTAACAGTAGCTCTTCCCGACAGCATAGATTACCTTTAAAATTAAAGCATATATCATCTCTTTAGAGCACACTTAAAATTCCTTATTTGTTTCTTTCACAGTCAGTGACTAGAATGGAACATTTCTTGGCTTACACTTTTTAACTAGTTCGATTTGTATAGGCTGTAGATTTGCTGCATTGTCCTCTTCTAACAACACATAATTCAGTAGTGGAACACACTTTCTGTTAGATTCTGTTTAACAATTACTTTTCACATTTATTTCTAAATACCCTAATATTCAAATGCTGCAAAATGAATTACTGAAGTGTTTTGTTTTGTTTTTAAAAAAAGGCATTGGACTCATTTGTAAGACATCTGTTGGAAGCAGTTAGAGATTTCTTCTTCTTTCTTTATCTCATATATATTTTTACATCTGATAGTTAAAACTGTTATTAAAAACATAACAATACCCAAAGACTGCAGAAACAGCCCAAGAAAAGACTGACTGAATGGATAGAAAAAAATAAATACCACTGTAATTTTCTTTACTAGAAATCCTTGACTGACCAGATGAAGCATCCATCATGCAAGGAGTCACTGTACCCAGTCCAGTATTTTATTTCAGACTATCAGGTACTGCAGATCACTGGTGACCAGTATGTAAATCTTACATCTTTTCAGCTTCCCATCTAGTAGAAATCACTACAGAAAAGGCTCAGTAAAAGCAACAGACCTGGTCTTTCCCCCTTTTTAATCAAGAGCAGCCTTTTTCTGGGTTCAGTAAGGTCAAAATCAGTTGTTAGAGAAGCTCTTTGGATGTCCCAGAAACAGCCACAGAAAAGCCTTCCCCCCTTCCCCAAAACCCCCATGCGTGTCCAGCCCCGACACCATCAGAAAGAGCGAGAAAGGGAGTTTCCATTGCCAGCATTGCCACTTTTAGGGTAAAGATGAGCTTCCTTAAACACGAGCTTAAAGCTTAAAGACGGGGGAAAAAGTTCAAGTTGGATCATTTCACAGCATTATCTCTGCTGGAGAAGGTACAATGTGAGCTGACGGGGACTTTTCACAGGCGAGAATTAGGAGCGGTGCTTTTTCATTGCTTGATCTCGCAGACTACAAAAGCCCAGTCTTGCAAAAGGGCAGGCGTTGCCACCATATAATAGTCCAAGTTTAGCCTAAAACATAAATGGTGCCTATACAGCATTAAATAGGGAAGCTGGTTCTGATGTATTGTGTCCCTGCTTTTCACTTTTTTGAAATACAGCAGAAATGCCAAATAAAACAGCAGATTTAACAGCTCGTGCCCATGTAGAAGAATGGATTGCAGGTCTTTACCACCATTTTCAAGAGTGAGTTAAAATCTGGCTGTAAAGTGAATTTGCATGAAACAGTTTAAAGACACTAATGGAATTTTGTCTTTAGTATTAATCAATGCTAAGGGAAAAAACCCTCAGTAGAGGTGATCAGCTACAGGATGCCAGGGTGGACAACATGTAACTGTACCTTAACCAGCAAGCAGAGGCTGCTGAGATCTGGGTCCAGCTAAAGGGCCAGCAGAATTTTCCCCAAGCTGGGCTTGACACAGCCACGCCAGTCAGGACAGCCACACTAGCAGAAGATCCCTCATTTTCCTCTATGTGTGGCTGCCTTTGGCTCCCCCTGATTTTTGCTATGCGTCTCTTACATCTTTTCCGTAACATCCCTAAATGAGTCTGCCGGACTCCTAACATCAACTCAGGCTTCCCAACCCAGTTTTCCTTAAGGATTTCAGGGGGAAGAAAAGAAAAAAAAAAAAAAATCAGACAAAAGGAAATTCTGGCACCAAGCAGCCCTTCTGCAGAAAACATCACACAGTTGGGTTATTGTCCCAAAGTCCTTACCTCTCACCCCAGAGACCCGCACAATGCTTTTGGGAGCAAGCAAGAGCCAAGAGAGGCAAAGGAGGAAGCACAGCAGTCATCCAGGAGCAGGAAAGGTTGTCCCATCCTGCAGGCCCCAGGGCTCACTTCCATTTTATTATTTATTTTAGCCCAGTACATCCATTTGCACCTGCCTGCAAAGTGCTGGGGAAAGGATGTGCTTTGAGGAGAGGTTTGAAGGAGAAGACAGTAGTGGAAAGAGATGGAGGGTGTCCCAGGAAAAGATTATCAGTCATTAGAAATCACCCACAGGTGAAACCAATTGCTCATCCTGAGCTTCTGTTTCCAAATGCTATGAAGACATGGGGAAGAAGATATTATTGTATTAAAATATTTCACAACATGTTAGAAATAATGTTTTGGAGCATTCAGTTTATTGAATAGGACATTTGGCTTAATAAAGAGAGGCCAAAGTGTCGGTGGAGTGTTATGCTGGAAGTAAGAAGGGATGATAAAAATTCTCCCATCTATTGAGCAGCACCAGAAAATGCCCATCCCTGGGCAGCTGGGCATTTACACCGCACCCTGGGAGAGCGATCGATGGGCAAAACTCAGCAGTAAAACTCAGTGGCACCCCCACCCCCAATTTCAAAGGCAGAAGGATTAACCCCCATGTTATTAAATTAATAGAAACCATGAGGGAAATTACTGAATGCCTTTGCTTTGGCTTGCTGTGTTTTTCTGAGAAGGTTGCAAAAGGAAATTTGTTGGGGGAAACAGTTTATGCTGCTCATGGAGACGGCCATCTGGGATGCTGAGATTAGTATTTTAGATTTCTATTATCTGAAACTCCACTGGCAGACTCTGTAAAAAGGAGTTTATAAATTCTGTAGTGGGGTCTAAGTAAAACTATTTTATCTAGGGACTAAGAAATATGTGTAATTACCGTAGGTGGGTAATGCTTTTTCATTGCCATTCACCAAAATTAGTTTACCAGATATTATTCCTAAGAGGTATAATTAAAATCAACATAAAATCCAGAACACAGTGAAAATAAAACATTAGGAGATAATGTCTTTAAAATTACTAGACCAAACAGTCCTCTGCACTGCGGTACAAGCATAATCACTCTCCGGCTAGTAGTGTTTGTTTTCCCTGTACAGAGATGCTTTGGACTCCCAGGCTTCTCAGGCAAGCTGTTACTTTGCAGCCCATTGTAAGAAGCAGTTATTTAATACTACTTGATATTAAACTCCTCCTCTAAAAAGCAAATGAGAGAACTTTACTGAATGCAGAGTCTCAACACTGCATTTGGTCTCTGTGTTACTTCCTAAGCTCCCATCGAAAGCAGACTGGAAACCTCCATGGTTTTTCAGGCAGGTTCAGATCTGGACCCGTGTACCTGTCATTAACTTCTGCCCTGGCAAAATGTCCAGGGATGTAAATGGGACTCATGACAGGGGAAAAAAACATATGTTTAATCCCACATTGAGTAGCAGGAGAGGCATTTTAGAGCCAGGTACTTGCACCAGATGTTTAATCCTGTTTTCTGCTCATAGAGAAGACATAACCTGATGTTAGATGCCACATCTCATTATGAATGTCTGGACATCCTTGTTAATGAAAGACTTTGTTTTGGTTTTGCAAATGTTATTAAGCAAAGAACAAACTGATTGTCTAAATTGATTAAGCAGATTCATTCCAGTGAAAAATTTATTATTTGCCTAGTTCATTTCATCAAATCAATTCAGAGGAAAAAGGCTCCATGAATTAAACTAATCGCAAATATATATTTTAAAAGCCAGCCGTTACTGGCAGGATACTGTTAGTGCAGTCAATCACTAGGACAATAACTGAATTTTAAAGCAGCATCTCGCATTGCTTTTCAGAACCTTCTTTGCCTTTTCTTTCAGAAAATTGGTGTTTGGGGGCCAAATTCTGGCCCTATTTAGTCCCATATATTCTCCTTAAACTTCTGTGGGTGCCCAGGAGTCATTCTTGGGGAAAAAACTGTAATATTCAATGGGCATTTCCTTATAAAATAGCAATCATATACTAATTAGAAAGCTAACTCTGATAGATTAATAAGAATTTCTGAGTGCTTCAGCACAAGCTCTTGAAAAACAGGTATTTTAAAAAATAAACTGTCATTCATTTATGAGACTGAACACACACATTCATTAGGCTCACTCACATTGCAGTCGGAGAAGGTTCCCGTGTAATCTTTTGCAGGACACAGATGGAAAAGTCAGCCTAGAATGCTAATATTCAATTCAGTTAAAAAGAAAGATGAACTATCACATTTATATTTCTCCATCAAATTATAGACAGGGTTTGAACTTTTTGTGAATGGATATGTGTACACAGACACACATGTATTTTATAGATCTTTTTCCTGTATGGTTAACTTTGAAACCATCATTAAGAAGAATCTTTTGTTGTTGTCTAGGTCTTTGCAAATAGGTTTGTCACGGATGGCTCACTAAAAGCACCCGGGTCTCACTTAACAGTTGATGTAATAAAAATCATCCTCCAACGTTTTCTTCTTTATATGCTCAGAGCCCAGAGGTGCAACAGCATCGCTGCCAGGGTCCCCCCTCAGTGTGGCTGTAACTCCTGTGCCATTAACACGGGTTAAGCAATGACATTGTGAGTCAGTGGCATGTGGTACAGCCTGGAGATACCGCATTTCCATCCCGGTCTCAGGTTAACAATTCAGAATGATATTTTCTTACCAAATGCTTATGTTCAGTGCTACAGCTCTTTGACGATGCCAGTTTCAAGGAACTCCAAATTGGCCTGTCTTGTGCTGAACTTTCTAAGAGATATTTGGCTGGCACCCATGGTTCAACACACAGGCACATGTACATGAAAAAACCACTTTATAACTACAGCTCACTGGTCTCCTCTTCCTTTTTCAGTAGCTTTTCTCTAAAAACAAGGGGAAATTTTGCCTCTGTCCATTGTGCCCGCTGAGGGCTGAATTCATGGAGTGGATGCTCGGTGGCACAGCCGATGCCTTGGCACCCATGCTTGCCGTCAGGTAGACTTTGGGTTCTTAAACACAAAAAGATTTTACAACAGCGTGGTATGAGAGCAAAAGCAATAAACACTGTGGCATGAGCAATAATTTAAAAGCATGTGGCACAGGCAATAACAGCAAAGCTCAAAAAGCTCACAGCTAAGACGGTGAAAGAAACATCATATACAGAACAGCATTACAAAAAGAATTCAGTGCTTTGAAAGATGCGGTAATGACAGCTCTGAGGACTTCATCTCTCCCCTTTCCGCCGGAGGGGAGGTCGCCCGTTTTCACCCCACCACGGTGGGGGACAGCAGCATCATGTCAGGAGCCTGCTGGGTGCTGCCAGTCCCCGGGAGCCTCAGGGAAAAGAAAGATTCCCCCCCACCCATGGCTTCACACGGAGCCCCCAGGCCACCTCCCTGTCCTCCCTCCCTGGCGGGGGGACACCCACAGCCTCTCCACCGAGCAGAGCTGCAAAAAGCAGTGGAGAAGGGCTGAAGCTGCCCAGATGAGGCTGTAAGCCATCAGGGTTCACTGGGGGGGTCCCCGCCAGGGCACAGGGGTGGTCAGGGAGACACCTGCCCCAGCAGCACCCACCGGCACCCCAGGAGTTGCCCGCACCGAGGGGCACGGGACCCTGCCAGCATCGCCTGCTGCCGTGCTCCCCATCGAGGCATTCATGAGCCTGTTCTCTGGATAAGCAAATGTTTTGATTAGCGACTTCGAAAAGAAAGCAAGCAATGACAGTTGAGAAAAAACCCCAAACACTCCCAAACCAGAAGTTTCCTTCAAACCCCTTGTCTGCTACATCACGCTAAACACCTGCAGCATATATCCACACTGTCACCTGCAAGTGTTTTCCCCATCTTGTACTGAACTGGGGTGTATAATGTCTGTTTAATGGTACCTTGTACACTGCCGTACCCTCACTGTGCCAAGTGACTAATGCCGGAGCGCACTAATAGACGTGCCTGGGAAGGTGCCCACCGCACGGCCGAAACACCGTGACTCGAGTGTCCCCACACCGGCCCCCGAGGCTCCCACTGGCTCCGCAGCCAAAGGCGCCTGCCCAGAGTGTATCGTGGCAGTGACTGGGGAACACACCATCACCCCTTTATTATATCCCCTTGCATTGTATCCCCATGGGTTCAAAGGATCCGGAGAAAATCAAACCCTGGTCCAATTTTGTTTTTCTTTTTTTTTTTCTTCTCTGTTTCAAGCTTTTTAAGCTATTCCCACAATGTTGCACAGCCTGACTTGTGATTTCAAGGGCAATACTAATTAGTCCTGGGATCAGCACAGCTGATGAAGCCCAATGGCTCTGATTTATGGGTTCAGAGTCAGCAAAGCAGGGGGACAGGGAGAGACAAGCAGCTCAGAAGTGAGAGCCTTCTGAAACCAGACTGACATATCCCATGGCAAGACACAACCCATGGCCTAAAGACCTCCAGACTTAACGGACTGTTCATTTTTTAAAATAAACTGGAAGAGGTGGCAAAGTCAGAGGTAGATGCTATTTCCCAGAGCAAATACTGCGACAGAGGGAGGCAAGGAGCAGCCACACACCCACCCTGGGGCTCCGTGGGACCCTCTCTGGGCAGTGTCCTGCAACACATGAGGTCTATCAGACCTGCTCCAAGAAGGGTGATATGATGGGAGGTTTCAGTCATAGGCTGGAGCTCACCATTCCCACCACCGGTACAGCTGCTGCCAGGAGATGCTGATGGCTGTAACAGGTTTTTGATGCAATTCCCTGAGCTCCATCACTTCAAATTCAAATCTGGTCTCAGTGGAGGAAAAGCAGATTTATTTGGGAATGTTTAAGTAACTGCCTTACTGGTTACCCAGTGACATCCCTGCTCAACTACTTAACTCCTCAGAGTGAAAAAACTTTCCTAGGTCTTTTCATTTAAAAAACCGTGTCTTCACCATTGTAATTCTTTTTACTATCCCAAGGAACAGAAACCACTTTTCAGACCAGATTTCTCAGCTGAGCCAGCCTCCCCTTTCTTGTGGCATTAAGGACCAGGGTGCTTTTCTGGAAGGCGGTAAGGATGGAGCCCCTGGCAAGCAGCACCCAGGGCACAGGGCAGAGCCGAGATGCCGAGATGCCAGGTAAGAGCTCTGCCAGCTCACACCGCGCCGGCTGACAAAGCCTGCTGCCGGCTGGGAAGTAACACAAATTGGAACTGACAGAGAAATGTGACAAATTCATTATTAATGGCACAACTATTTTTTAATACGTAGAAGGCTGTACTAGATTAATAAAACCAGGCTTTTATATTCTCATCTGACAGCAGCGATGGTGTGTGATCTCCAGAAAAGCGAGCACTACCGATGCCGGCTCTGGCTCTGTCTGGCATCGGGATGCTGCGGCGGATTCAGCAGGGACAGGATTTCTCTCCAGGACATTGCAACTCCTGCACGCTCCAGAAGGTCACGCAGGCTGACTTTGTGGCAGGGTGAAGCACTCACACAAAAGGTCAGCGTGCCGTGGAAACCCGCACACAGCTCCTCCTCGGGGGGCTGCAAACCTCTTGGTGTTCATTAGCATCTGCCTTGTTTTATCTCAGCCTGTAGTGGGTTTTAAGGGAGCTTGTTTATTTTTTAAATAAAGAGCAACCCGTGGGGTGTGTCAGGGACAGAGGGACTTGCTCACTTCAGCTGACCCATCTGCAAATCAAAGCTACAGCAGCGCACAGGTGGATTTCTGTCTCTCTCCACCTACCTGTACATGCAAACGCACACCCACGCATACACAAGCTCTCAATCAATCTATATCTCAGTCCATATATGTATACATACATTTATATACATACATATATTTACTTTTATTTTTACTCCAGGTATTTTTACTCCAGGTGTACAAATGAGACCCATCAGCATGTAATATAAATACTTCATTTAACATCTCATTAGCATTGATTCCCTCTATCTCTGCTATTTTTTTTTTTTTTACTTGTTCTCTTCAGGGGAAAGAAAACACAGTGTCAGGGAAAAATATTTCAAACAAATCTTGAAAAGGATGAGTAATTAGGCAAAATGCATTCACTCACTTTTATTCTTGCCCCCTTTAAATCTAAGCGTATTTGCAGTGCACAGGCTACTTACAAACGACCCTACACAGTTTCAGAGGAAATATGTGGCCACAGACAAATACCACTTGACTTTCCAGATTTTCCTTTTGGAAGAGACACCGGTTTATTTCTTTAGAAAGAATTGTTCTGATAACCGGCTGCTTTTTTTCAGCCTCCCTAGCATTTTCTGCAACTCTTTTGCATTTAATTTACCGGAGGCAGGTTACATCACCCCTTGCTGTCTCCCTCGCAGCCAGTACTAAAGGTCTCGGCATCGCCTGGCTGACATGTAGTATCCCCACACAGCATCCCGGCAGTCCCGGGGCTTGGAGGACGAGGCAGGTTTCTGCCAACCTTGGTACAGACACATGGCTGCAGCCTGGAGCTCCCCAGGACAAAACCAGGGCAGGGAATGCGGCTCTTCTTAGAAAAACAAATGTGACACCGAGTCGCAACAAACGTTTTCCAGCCACGAAAATGCTGCCGTGCGAACCGGAGCCCTGCTCCCCCGTCCCCGCTCCAAGAGGGAGAACCCACCCGTGCACCGGGATAGCTGCGGGGTGCGCTCGGCCGAGCGTGGCGGCTCCCGAGAGCAATCAGAGGCTTCCCAGGAGGGAGAGGAGCAATAAAGCATGTGGCATGCTGTCACCGCGGGGGAAAAGGGGCGAAGATGCCTCCTGCAAGAATTACTGTTTATGGGATTTGGGGAGGAGCGCCCAGCAAAGCCCCTGCCGGGCCAGCGCCGGGGATGCAAGGGGCAAAGTGTGGGGTGGGAATGAGCCACCGACGCACATTGTCACCTGCTGCCCCACCAGTACCCGATCCCCGAATGGAAGGGACCGCTCCTGCCCCAGGGAGCCCAAGGACAAACCCCTGCACACCTCATGGCGATGCGCTCGGAGGCAGGAAAGGCCAATTCCCAGAGCCTGCTTTGGGCCACCGGCTCCTGCCATACAATAAACAGCAAATTCCGTATACTCGAAGGAAAAGCCCCCATAGGGAACTATGTCCCTGAATGTTTTAAGTTGAACATAACACAAAATAAGAAACATTTCGGATGGGGATGGAGCCACAAGGGCTGGAGGGTGACAGGAAGGAGAGGCATCTACATCCCCATGGAGGTGGAAATCCTTTTCCCTGGCTCCTGCCACATGGGTGCCAGCACCTCTGGAAAGCCCCACTGTGGCCCAAAGCAGCCTGGAAGACCTTCTTGCAGCTCCAGTTTGCCTCGCCACCACCCTCTCCACGGGCTCTCCAAGCTAACTGGGGGGTACGGTGCACTGGCCACGGGGACTGTCCCCTCCAGGTCGTGGCAATCATGGCCAAGATGCTGCACCCAGCGAGAGGGGACCCACAAACTCATCCCAGGAGTGGGCATCAGCCATGCCGCACGGCGAGGAGGCCGGGACAGAGGAGCCTCCTCGGTCCTCAGCAGCTGAATTAAAAGCCGGGAGGCGATGGCAGTGGCGTTGGGATCCTTTGAGTCGATGGCAGTCGGCTGCTATTAGCACACAAAAGCGACGCCGAGCAGCCAAGCAGGACAAAAGGGGAGTGGGGCAGCCAGACAAGAGAGACAGAGGGTGGAGCGAGACAAGAATGGGAGAGGAGCCGCGCAGACAAGAAGGAGGGGAGGGAGACACGCACGCACACAAAAATCAGAGAAAGGGAAAGACAAGGGGATAACAAGGGGGGAAGAGACCACATGGGGAAGGGCGTTCCTCACCTGGCCCGCTCCCCCTCCGCGCCCCACGCCGCTCCTCTCGCTCTTTGCTTGCCCTGTGCGAGGACACCCGAGCAGAGCCTTTGGGTTGAACCCCCAAATCCGAGAGGTTTTTTCCCGCTCACCCAAGTTTTGCGTCGCTACCGGTGAGGCTGCGATCGGCGGATCTGCAAAGGGACCTGAGGTAACTGAGTGCGTTTCTCACCAAGAGCCATATTCCTCATTCCTGTTCCCAAAAATGCGCCTTGGATGATGCCACAGCTGCCAGCACCTGCCTGCAAACCTGAAAGCTGGTCCTAGTTAACACTGGCTTATGGACAGGCATGGATAAGCTGGGACAAACAAGCCAAAATCACTACTCTTGAGCCCAGGGAACACAAAATGCTGCCGGCTCACTCAGCCTCACCCCCCTGAGCCCTCAAGCCTCCCAAAGCAGCCTAAAAACCCCTCTCCGCTCGACGTATTTCTCCTTTACAAGCACCCCACCAAACTGGGGAGTCCCGAGGGGGAGACGCTCCCCTCCCTCCTGCAGCCAAGGGGCCCCAGCAGCCTCACCAATATTTTAGGAACAGGGTGGCAGAATAACAATAAAATTCAGAAGAAGGGAAAGGTCTACATCAGAAGACACTGTAGAGCTAAAACACACGTCGGCTTTAGTTTCCTGATAAAGCCTCTATAAACGATGGAGTAAATGACAGAACAAATGTAAAAGTCCCATCATTCTCGAGGATATTTGAAAAGCTCTCGTGTTTCTAGTGTTTCATAAAACAAGAAAGTCCGAAATGGAAAACACATTTTTAAAGTATGAACTTGCAGGGAATTCAATAAAAATGCATTTTTCTGACTGAAAACATTTCTTTATCTTTAGGAATGAAAAATAACACCGCTGGCTAACATGTCTCAGGCTGGCAGTGCTCTCTGCTTTGTCTTTGAGCTCCGGTGCCCCTCACACAGCACAGCAGCCAGCACTTGCTCACTTCTCTTCTTCTCCCATCTGCCTCTCTAATTCCAAACTATTTTCAAGACTATCTCTTTTTTATTAATTTTCAAGACTATCTTCTTTTTATTAAGATTTTTCTAGTTTTATTTGTTTCTTTTTCCAGAGCACCAACTCCCTGGCATTCACCCCTAAAAAAACCCAACCTGTTACCGCTTTTCTTTCTAATGCCACTGCCGCACTTTTGGCCACATTTCTCCTGGTTACCAACACCACCATGAGAGCAGATTTCACAGGAAGGCCCATTTCTAATCTCTATATGCTGGTTACTGCAGCATACAATTTCTCAACTGACATCATCCAAACGAGACCCAACACCGGACTGGTCCTCCTCGGGCCACAGCTCTCCAGAGCAAACAAAATATCTGAAATGACCAAAACCTGTATGAAAGTAACCAAGTGAGTGCTGACTTCTCCAAGTCTCCTCATTCGAGCCTTCCCATGCCAGTGAGAAAAAGGTTGATGAAGAAAAACCGAGAGAAAGGGGAAAGGGAAAAAAAAAGGGAAGGGAACTTCTTGGATTGATCAGGAATGACTCGTGTGCATGTTCATAACCTAAAACAAGGATCATGGAGCAGTTAAACCTTGACTTCAGCTACAGCTTAGCTGGAATAAGGATTTCATTTCCAAACACTAACTTGCGCTCTGCTATTTATTTTATAAAGTTGGGGCCATTGTCATCTCTGGCTTTCCAACCAGGCTAAAGCTGAGAGTTTGTGGGTGCAGGCATTAAAATGTTCACAACACCTTTAAAAATGTTTTTAAAAAACCCCAGATATAGTTGTTAGGTTTCAAATGTGCAAAGTGTTAACCTCCCCACAAAAGCGACTTGAAAGAAAGATTTTTGATCAGCACCAGTATTGAGAATAATTCAGTTCATATGCGTTGAGATAGCTGTGGGAGACAAAATATTTTAGAAAACTGTTGCCCAGGATCTTTTACAATTTCAATTTTCTTCTACAGAATTATGAGGTCTAACCCAAGGATGAGCTGAAAAACATCAGGCAGAAACTGGCAACAGGAACAGAGGGACTCAAGAGCAAAAATCCCCACTCATACGTACACATGCACATGTGCTGATGCAACATGTTTCAGGTGATGGAGAAGTCCTCCGTTAGCCCACATTAACTCTCCACATAGGCTCTGTAGTTTGCATTTTACTTTTTTTATGCTTGCTTTTTGACTTCCAACACTACCATTAGGTAATTTGGGAGCTAAAATTAGTGACCTGCTTTGAAATAGGAGAGAAGGCTAGGTTCATTTGGATGTAAGAATTGATCAGGGGGAGGGGATATGGGTTGGGTTTGGGGAAAGCAATAGGGGTATGGTAAATGTTGCCTCTGTGCTAATCCCACCATCTTTTTCCTCCTTCGCGTTCGATCCTGTGCAGCTCTAGATAACCTGGAACACACCAGATGGGTTTTCCCCATGCAAAGGCCTCTGGGAAGCGGTTTAGGTGCGTAATTTCAGATGCAAAAAACTTCTTCCTGGCCCAGGCCATCACATGGGAGCCAATTCCCAAGCAGCGTGGGGACACCTCAGTCTTCAAATCTTTCCCAACTCTGTCAGGATACCCCGAGTCTTTGTGATCTAACCAAACGTATGTCACGCTTCCTCAAGTTAATAACAGATGTCCCAGGAAAGACAGCTCTTGAGGTCAGGGATTTTTTTTTTCTTTTTCTTTTTTTTTTCTCTTCTTTTTTTTACTGTTGTCTTTTCGCTTCCCATTTGGAAGGGGTGGGGGAATCCGAGCGCAGCCCCCGGAGCCGCTTGCCCAGCCACCCCTCGCCCAGCTCCCCGGCCAGCGGCTCTTGAGCCCTGCGGCTGCGAACGCTCTGTTTATCTTACACAAGTGTCCCCTGAATGAGGAAAAATAAATAGAAGAAGCAAACATATGACTCTCCTTAGCACAAAACCTCCCCACCTCCTCCTCGCCTTTTTTTTTTTATTATTATTATATTTTTTTTTTCCTCCTCCTCTGGCGACATAAAAAGAGGCTGCGTCTGCCCCTGTTGAATGTAAATGCCTTTGAAGTGGAACTAATCATTTCAAGGATAGTTTGCGTTGTCCTAACAACGCAGCTGAATTGCGAAGCCCCGCTTTTTGTTGAAGATATGTTTTCTTTCTTTCAGCCCAACCTGATGATGATATACTGCTTTCACGCTCTGTCCTCCCGCATCGTAAATCTCCGCTGCTGCCTTCCCTGGCCCGAACTCCCCCATGCCAGCAGGGGACCGGCTGTGCCCCCCCCAACCCCATCCCCGGGCTGGCCTGGACCGGGCTGGACCAGGTCAAGCCCTGACCATGGCGCTGGGCAGCGCATCCCAGGGATGAGGGGGGGCTGCATCGTTGAGCATCCCCTGCTCCCACAAAGGACTGGGGGGGGGACACAGCCCCGGGGAGGGGCACGGCAGCCAGCCCTGCGCCCCTCTCCGTGCACACCTCCCCGGTCATCCCTCCATCCATCCCCCTCTGGGTACCCTCCATCCTCCCCCCCCCCCACTCCAGGCATCCCTCCGAGCATCCCACCCCAAGCCCACCGGGTACCCCCATGCTGCCACCCTGCCCAGGCCCCCGTAGCTCCCGTTAATGCCATTAGTGACAGAGGTCGAGTTTCAATCGGGGCTCGGTGACACTGCGGGGGCTGCAGCGGGTGCCTCGGAAATTCAGGTCAAGCGGTTGGGACTCGAGTTTCACGGTCAAGGCTACCGGGAGGCAACCTCGGAAATGGCCCACTGGACGGACAGACAGACAGATGGATGCGTACAGCCAGCGGCTGGTCAGCAGGCGGCCGGTGGGCACCCCCAGGACCCCCGCTCAGCAGCACAGCTTTTCGGAACCCCGCTCCCCACAGCTCTTTTTGGCTTGGATACTTTCCCCACCAGGTCCCGTTCCTGGCCAGGATCTCTGCGGTGGGGCAGGTTCTGGGTTAACTCCCCCCCAGCAGGCGTTTGCCGGCTGACAACTCTTTTTTTTTAAGAACACAGAAACATATTTTATTTACTGCCTCCTATAAATTATTTACTAGCAGGGCTGAGGTAATTCCATTAAAGCCGCATGGTTTGCTTATACCAAATAGTTATCTGGGGACCACTTTTTTTTTTTTTTGCCATCGTAAAGCCACACGGTTGCCAGAGCGCGGGGAAAGAGGGGGTCAGGAGGAGCCGACTGCCGGAGAAACGGGCCTCAGGAAGCAGCACAGGAACAGAAAGGAAAGAAATAGCTTTGCCCCCTCTGTTTATGAGGCCCTGCAAGCACAGAAACAGCCACCTTCCAGGCGGGAGCTGGCGATGGGGCTGGGACCAGCCCGGGCTCGTCCCTCCGTGCTGCTTGAGTTGCACCAAAGATGGGGCAGGACCTGACAACTCAGTGAGTTTCTTAGAAGAAACTCCCAGAGTTTCCTGCTCTAAAGGGGAAGGTATAAGGATTAATGAGGCCATCTCTCTCTCTAATATCTTTTTTCCACCCCATGCAGGGGTGTTTGCCAGAAAAGAAACAGAGGACTTGGTCCTGCAACTCTAAATACTCAAAACACAAGTCTGAGAAAAGCAAGGTGTAAAGAAGTTGGAAAGCAAACTGTCAACTCCAAACAGGCAGCGCTGCCTCTGGTTGAAATGTGACATATAGGCACTACTGATGTTTTTATATTTATTTAAATTAATAACTCGTTCAGTCGCACACAAGTACCTTTACTGCAGCTGAAGTTCTCTGGATTCCCCGTCTGTTACCTTCCAGTCCACAAATCCTCTCAATTCCCTCAAGGTAATGCGGGGCCTGTGAAGAAAGGAGCAGAAATTGCTGCTTGCTATTTCACCACCAGAGAGACGTAATAATGTTTCTAATCAGTGAACTTGAATATTTTAAATTTGCTTTAATTCCTTCAAGCAGACACTTCCTTTTCACATGGATTCAGTCACACTTCGTTGGCATTTTCCTGCCCAAATAGTCTTGGCTCAAGAACATTAATATGTTCTTGATATAGCATTTTATATGTAAAGCATGGAAAACCTGTTTCAGTACATATTAAACCAAGGTGTTGCTGATTAGCGTGGATACACCAGCTTCTGGGAGGCCAGAACCTGAATGCTGAAGATACAGCCCAGATGTGGAGCGGGTGCCTGCCAGCCCTCCCCATGCTGTCCCACTGCCCTGGCAGCAGACGAGCAGAAGTCCCGTTACAGGGATTGGGGTTTTTGCGATTTCTCTGGGCTTTAGGGTAGCCTCAGAGCAGCTGAGCGACAGATGCTTCAGGATTTTACCTTGGTAGGGAGATACACCCCAGCCACAAGTGCTTCCTGGCTGCGTGTCTCATCTCAGAGGGCATTTCAGTGCTTTTAAAAGTCAGATTTAATAGCATTATTTATAAAACAGACACTGAGCAGGCAGACTTTCTGTGTCAGCTCCTCCAGGTCCTCTCAGACATGAGCTGCCATACTGGAGGCAGAGATTTTCCCTCTAAGAGGGCAGCCCATGGAAGCAGACCTCGTCTTTGCCCGGCCGCACCTCGAATCCTGTGTTCAGTTTCGGGCCCCTCACTACAGGAAAGACACTGAGGTGCTGGAGCGTGTCCAGAGAAGAGCAATGAAGCTGGTGAAGGGTCTAGAAAACAAGTCCTATGAGGAGCGGCTGAGGGAACTGGGGTTGTTCAGCCTGGAGAAAAGGAGGCTGAGGGGAGACCTTATCGCTCTCTACAACTACCTGAAGGGAGGGTGTAGTGAGGTGGGGATCAGTCTCTTCTCCCAAGTAGCAAGTGACAGGACAAGAGAAAACAGCCTCAAGTTGCACCAGGGGAGGTTTATGTTGGATATTAGGAAAAATTTCTTCACTGAAATGGTTGTCAAGCATTGGAAGAGGCTGGCCCGGGAAGTGGTTGAGTCACCATCCCTGGAGGTATTTAAAAGGTGTAGATGAGGCACTTCAGGACATGGTTTAGTGGTGGACTTGGCAGTGCTGGGTTAACAGTTGGACCCGATCTTAAAGGTCTTTTCCAACGTAAATGATTTTATGATTCTATGTGCATGAAAGACCCAGGGATGCTGGAGGGGGAGGGACGGGTCATGTCTTGGGAACATAAGTTCACATGTCCTGATTCATAAGTTAAGCTTAGAAATCACACAGCTCTTTCTGAAGAATGTATTGAGACCTTTTAAATGTTTCTGGCTTTTCGGTTCTCCAAATCCTGTTTTTGACCCTAAAAGTGGAGATTCTAATATATGGCCCAGAACTTCATGGTAACCCCAACAAACCTCAAAGACTGGCAATATTGTAACTCATTTCTCAAGTATCATTATAAGAAACCAGGCTTCTTTCTTTTGTTGAATATATTTGTGACATTTGCTGTTGCTGGTGGCAGACACAGAAAATACATTCAGGATTCGTGGCAGTGCAGACCAGAAATATTTGCATCGGTCTAGCAGTTGGATCTAAAGCCGCAGAAAATCAGCAGCTCCAGCTGACTCCAGTGGCCTCCGCTGGGCGCTTAGAACCATTCACAAGGGCGAGCAGGCTGATGAGGTTTGCACAAATGCTCACATCCTCAGAGGGATGTGCTTGAGACCTGGGTTGTGAATGGACATGGAGTTTGAGCCAAGGGACAGGTTCCCCCCACCACTATAAGTGGGTGGGATGCCATGGGCATCTCTGGCTGCAGGACTGTTGGACCTGCTTGCACCAGCACCAGATGAAGTCCTAAGCTTTCTAAAACAACATACTTAAAACAGGAGTTACCCAGTACACCTCTGCTTTCATTTAAAAGAAACCTACTTTTTAATGTCTTAATAAGTACTTTGATTTCTCTAGCCACACCACCTTGGTAACCATGGAAATTGTATGGGAACTGGTAAACCCACTACTCTTTAATAAATGTCATACCCGGTTACAGAACAAGTGCTTTATGATACTAAAAAAAAAATGTGCAGAAGTTGCCAAAGTATTTGAATATTTCATTTAACATATTCCCTCTATGTCTTGAAAATACAGGCAAAGTGGGCACTTTTACGATACAAAACACTGATGTAAAAGATGCACACATTTGACAATGTGTGCTTTTGTTTTTCCTCTGTCCATATCATCTTTTCTGAAACTATCCTGGAGGGAGTTTGAAGTTCTCACCCAGCCCTTCATCGGCTCTTAGTTTACTGAGTTAAGACAGAAAACAGGCAGCAACAAAAAAAAGCCACCCCAAAATAGCAAAAGCCTCGACTTGAAGCATCCTGGGATAACTTTTAAAAGGTTTGTAAGACAAAAGAGTGCAAACAGCATGTAGCGTGAGAAAGGTTTAATGCTCAGAGAAACACCCTTCAAAATTAATATGTCTGTTGGAGCTGCATAAGCTCCTTTAGTTGCAGCCTGCCTACATTAACACTTTTGGACAGCCTAGTGCCTCTGAGACTTGCCTGAGCAAATATTTCAGATATATTTTCTTTATGATGCTCCAGTTTGTCAATCTTTACATAGCATCAAGAGTAGATTCTCTCAAGAAAATAATGATGTGATTCCCAATAAGCAAAATTAAGAAAAAAAAAAGTCTAATAAAAAAAAAAAAAGAAGAAATCTTTTTTTTCCCCCCTTTAAATATGGCTAGATTCTGATCAGTGATAGTGGTCCAGGACACAACTCTTCTAGGCATATGATACAGTGAAATATCATTGCAGTGGACTACGAAGGCATTGCTTGGGGTTTTTTTTATGCTGACAAAGACTTAACTAGATATCAGCCCTTAAGGAGTGATGCTCATCCTCCCATTAGAGGAGCTGCTGAATCAAAGAAAAACATTTTAAGTGCAGCAGAAGAGTCCCATCCGATCACAAACACACTCCACTTTCCCGGATAACATTTATTAAGTGATGATAACACATGCACAGCAATTCAGCTCAGCACTGCCCGCTCTTGTGGGCAGCCTGGGCAGCCTCCCCTTTCCCTGCCTGTAATTTTGGCTCCCTCATCCCTGCACCTTCCTGACAAAGCAGTTTGTAGCACCAAGCTCCAGTGAGACACTTGAAATCTCATTCTAATTTTTTTTTTTTTTTTTTAAATCTCTCCTCATTCAAACAGTCCCAGCTTGAGATAGCTCAGTATATTACTATGCCTGTCAGGGAGATGGTGAGGATAATATGGGCAAAAAGGTCTGGCTGCTCCTGGTCGGGTTGTGGCAGGGAGAGCAAAGGGGCTGGATTGGGGCACAGCCCAGCATTTCTGCTCATCTACCTACCTAATGTCTAATCGCTGGTGAAAAAGGCTGCAGCAAGGCGATTCCTGGCTGGATGGCACAGCGGAGCTTTGAAGTCCTCTGCACTGGCTTCACCCTGCACCCCTACCCAAGCGGGCGGACACATCCCCGCACCACGGCAGCAATGCAGGCACCCACCTCGGCACCAACGCATACACCCACAGCAGCCGGGACCATAGCGGGAAAGCCCTTTACGGGGCCATAATGGTCTCCCCCCCTCTCCAAGCCTCTCTCCAGCCTGATGATGCTGTGCACTGGTGGGTGAAACTGGCTGCCAAGACAGGGCTGCTGAGCTCTTCTGCACATTGCATCAGGATGGAGACACACACCTTCTGCAGGTTCACATCCCTGGGGCAGGAGAAAAGCCCCGCAGCCAGGGATCCTGCCCCGTCGGGGTGTTGGGGACAAGATTTGGGAACCCTGTGAGTGCTGGTGAGGGCATGCTGTGTGGCAGCATCCTAAGGGTAAGAGCCGGGACAGGTCTGCAGCATGGCAAGGAGGACAAACAACCTCATCCTTGGGGCGAGGTGGCTGTGCCCCGGAGCAGTGAGAGGGGCTACCCTGGCCTCCCACGCCAGTGGCTGCACAGAGACATTCCTTGCGGAGAAACTACCTCCCCCATTGACACCTGCCCTTTCTGAGCCAAAACAGGCCACTCCTCTGCATTTTTCCATGTATTTCTCTAGGTCTTTCTAATTTAACAGGCCCCACTGATAGCTTCAACAGCACTACACCAACTTACTCCAGGAAGGTTCCTGACCATATGCCAGCTTATCCTGAAGCAACTGGGACAACTGACAGCCTTGGGAAAGTACCTCTACAGTAATTAGCCTGGGTACAAAGTAAGGTGTAAAGGGGAATGAGGAGAACTGAGCCCAGAGACCTGACCTGTGGCATATGCAAAGTTGGCTGTGGTTTCCTTGTTGCTGGGTTTTTTTTGCTCACTGAAACCACCAAGACGAGAAAGTGATAGTATTTGATTGAGGATCACCATCCAATTCACACTTCACACCAGCTACAGCACTGAGTGCATTGGTACCCGCAGGCGAGGCTGTTCACGCTCCTTGTTTACGGACCTAAGCTCTGCCCTGGTTATTTGCTCAAAGACTTCTCCGAGATCACGGGTTTTCACTGGGCATTACAAACTTCCAGCAACCAACAACAGGCAAGAGACTCTGGCCAGCGGCGTACAGCCCAGCAACCCAAATGCAGCACAGAGTTCCCTCTTGATTTGTTTGCAAATAAGATGTTTTCATGAAAAATGCTGTGCTCACTCAGGTACCAGCGAGCTGAGCTGCTGTGGTCCCACCAGCAGAGACCGAGGGTGAGGCCACCTCTTCAGCCCTCCTCATCCCTTCCCTCCTGGGTGATGGGGAGGGCTCTGGAGGGAAAGAGGCAGGATCAGGCCATTAACTGTTAGAATTACAACCCACCTGTTTCAAGCACTTTTGTACCTATCTGAGAAATTAGTGCCCAAGTTAACTGATTAGGTCACCCTGAATCACACCAGAGTATCATCTGCACAGGATTGCCTTGACACCCTCTGTATTTCCTCATTTCTTTAATTCTCTATCACAATTATACACTAAAGAATTTTCCAATTAAGTTAATTTACATAAGCAAATGTGGCTTAATGTAAACAATTAACATCATGTTATCGCATGAAAATGTGTAATTAATCCACAGATTTTCCTAAAGACTATTGTGTTAAGAAAGAATCTGTGGCAATGCTGGTGCTTTCCTTAGTTTCCTATTTGTGTTGTTGAAACAAGAGTGGCGGTGGGACTGGAATTCATGTACACTCCATCCTGACAGGACACAGGCACACGCATCGCCCTTCGTTCTGCCTAGGTACCCAGTGTTTCATGCTCTAGGATTTACCTCCCAGAACAGTAGGCTGAAGGGAAAAAAAAAAAAAATCACCTCACTGACTAACCTTTAACATTGTCACTCTATTTGTTCCTCTTCCAAATTGAAAAATTACAAGCCGAATTGTATTAAAGTACCCTTCATAAATATTTGCAAAAGGTGAAACAAAGATCAAAGCAATATACAAAACAGCTCCCTAATTTTGCTTTGTTTTATTTGTTTTACTCAAGCATCAGAGGGGCATCAGGAGGCAGGCTGTGATGATTTTTAATGATTCTGTCATTCCAATGCTATCCCAAATCTTTCTTTGCATTTTATTTTTAAATGTTTTCTATTATGGGGCAACAAAGAGCTATTCATTCTGCCTAGCACAAACCTTAGTATTGATTAAGCACTTCTGGTAACCATTTAGGGTGCTAAAATCTATCATTGCATTTAATTATCCTTGTTTTTTTATAGTCTTCTTTATTGCTCATTAAATTACTAAAGATGCTTCTGTGGTTTGTTCTTAAGGAAGGATCCAGCAAGCAACATATGCTGGTGAAAGGTTGCTCAGGTTTCCGCAGCATCTGAAGCTGTCAGCATAAATTCACTGATTTTGTTTTATCAAAGGATAAGCAGCTCTTGTAAAACCCTGGCACTTTGGTCACCAAAGTAATAGTCACATAAAAGAGGCCTTTTAGGTATTAGGTTTGGTGAGCAGCATTATTCCAGAGTTCAAAACATCTGGAGAAATATTTCTATAATTCAAAGCTGAGCAAATCATTTTGGCTATGAGCGTGGATGTGAAGGTATTTGTTTTCCCTGGGCCAAGGCATCTTGGCATCTTTTGCAAACAATGCTACGAGATCTGCAACACACCTGGGTGCACGACCAGAGGGTCCCCTGCCCTTCACAGCTAAGCCCCCACCACAGCAGCCAGAAGACATGTGTACCAGTGGGAGACCTTGAAGATGCCAAAGCACTGAAAATACTGGCCACCATTCCTGCACAACATGAAAAAATGGTCCCAAAGGAGCCATGCCAGTATCCTCATTACACCACATCTGCAGATGCCATGAACAAGCATCCTCAGTGCTGGTCCCTGTTGCCAACTGTAGCCCCAGCAGCCCCTGGTTTGACCACAACACGTGGTTCCTACCCCAAATCACAGACATAAGTGGTGACCCTTTGGGCAAAAAACTCCACTGAAAAAGCACATGGTTAATTTTTCTTCCTGTTACTCATTTATAACTTATTTTCCCCTAACCTCCTGACATTCACTGCTTGTTGCTTCCTCCTGGTTTCCTCGTGCTGGGACTCTGCTGCCCTCAGAGATGCTGTGGATGGAGGTGGATGGGGCCAGGAAGCATTTGCTCCTCCTGCATGTGCCTCCCCATCCCCCTGGGATGCTGCAGCAAGGATGACTGTGTTAGAATGGTGCATCGCTCGGGGGAAAGCTGGCAGCCAAACAAGGGAGGGGTTTTAGTCTCCCAATAATAAGACTGATAGAGCAAAGCCACAAAACCACAATAAATTCTTCAATATTTTTCCCTTCAGACCACATGAAAGGATGCAGTGGTGTGTCAAATAAATCCATCATGGGACCCACCTTGTCCCAAAGGGCAGTTTCTGCACTGACAGCCTGCAGAAGGTCCTGCCTCAGCCCAAAAGCCAGGTGCACCACGGGAGACTGAAAAACCTGGGCTTTCTCTCTGAAAACCAGCAACCACTACACACCTTCACCCCTCTCACATCCAGTCCCTCCTACAATGAATCCAATAGTTTAAACTCACGTTCCCTACCCAGAAACACAAAGTCTTCCCCATACTATGTGAAGGCTGGCACCAGCAGTATGAAGCATCCTCCCAGCCTCTTCCAGCTGCCCCAAAATCAAGGTGTCTCTTCTGCCCCATCCAGTGCCAGGGCAGAAGCATTTTGGCAGCACGGTGTAGCCTGGGTCATTGGGCTTTGCTTTGCGTCAGGCTTTGCTTTGCGTCAGGCTTTGCAGCTCGGTGAGCTTCAAAACCAACATGCACTCCTTTTCTGACATTTTTTTATTCCTTCACTTAGTCTGTCAAGTTAGGGGGAAAACAGTGATCATAACGTACGTGGTTACATTAATTCAGTAATAAGATTACCAGCCGATGCTAGGACAGAACAGTGGTTTTATCTCTGTTTGGTTATTTTATATAACATTGAAGCCACATTGGTATTTAAACATTATATTATACTGTGGTTTTGTAATCTCAAATGAAAGCTATTCAGTTAATTCTCTGAGCTTCATTATGTTCTCAAATGTCCTTTAAACTGTTCTTATTCTGAACTATATTTACTTAACTATGAAACAGTGAGCAGCCCATGTGAATACAGCAGGGATTTCCCCTGTTCATAAATTTATGCACTCTACCTTTTATCAGCTTAGCAAATAACATGGCTCAAAGGTTTTACAGGTTTCTGCTTTCTCAGCTGTTACCTTTTTGCATGAGGTTGTCTTAGCTTTCCATTTAAGCCATCTTCCAGGCACATCCCAAGCCCCAGCAGCTGGCAGCGGTGGCTTCCGTGGGGCAGGATCTGCTGCAGCTTTAGGAACCCTGTGCGTGTGGACTGGAGCTCTGCATGCACCCCGAGCAGAGAGACACTCGGCATCCTGAACGTGAGCCTCCCAGGATTGCGGGTATGTGAGGTGCCTGGTGTGGGGTGGCAGTGTCTTGCCCCTGGGCTGTTTTAAGTTTAGCTTTTCAGATGCTGGACCAAATATGGCCAAAACCCTGCCATCCTTACCCAGGCAAAATGCCTTCCTTCCCTCTACTTGTGTCTCTGAAATCAGCTGTGCACAAATAATTACTTTCCCATCTCTGCTATCAAACCATTTCGACTGAGCAACAAGAACATCATCCAGACTGCAACACCCATCACTTCGGTATTTTGCCATGTGCCGACACATTCCCTTTTACACCTCCCACAGGGCAGAGATGTTGTAACCAAGGCTGCAGAGGAGGCCACCCTGAACGGCTGGGCTGAGCCGGGCTGAAGCGGGTCCAGAAGGACCAAGCCCGGCTGGGTCCAGCACACCTCATGGCAGCGGGGCTGGTGCCAGTGCAGGGATGCTCGGCTCGTGCTGCAGTGCCCTCCATCACTGCTGGGCACACCTCCCATGTCAGTGAAACATCAGAAAACAACAAACCCAAGCTGAAAACAGAAGAAAGCGAGTAAGGAGACAGGAAAACATCCGGAAATGCCATACGAGGTTCATCCATGTCTTGCCTGTGACTGCAAAACCAAACCCAAGGCTGCTCTGAATGGTCCTGCTCCACTCCCTTCCCTTTGGACCCTGCGTCCTCAGAGCCTGAGCCCACCTTCAGGGCCTGAAAGGCACAACGAAACAATTAGCCACGCTCCATAAAGCTGCCTCCATGCAGCCACCCACGGCTCTTCCCAGCACCTGGAGGACACCAAAAGCTGGGCTGGCAGGAGCCCAGCATAGGCTGTCCCCACCAGCTGCGGTGGCAAAGGTCCACATGGCAAAGGTCCAAGGTGACACCTCTGAAGGTGGGAGCACCAGGCAGCCAGAGCTCTATCCCTTTAATCAAGGCACCAGCAACCAATCCCAAAACTGGGGTCAGTGGGTTTAGGGGCACCACTGAGTGATGTCCCCCCACTGGGTATCCCTGCTGCTCTGGAAGGTGACCCAACACCTCTGCACTGGGCTCAGGCATTGCCACCACAGCAAGCGGCACTGGGAAGCGAAACCACGTCGCTTGAGGGAAGGAGGGGAAGAAGCACAAGAAAGGGAATATTAATAGGCAATTACTGTCAGGACAGCACACGCCGGAGAAGTGATTGGTCCTCTCTTCTCTAAAAAGCATTCCCTTCCATCTTCACTCCTATTTCTCCTTTGGGAAAACCCGGCAGAGAAGCACAAACCTCCTAAGTGCTGCCCAACTGGCAGCAGCAGAGGCAGGAGCCCACCTCTCCCAAGGGCTGTCCCCTCCGCCAGCCACGTCTCGCCTCCCCGTGTCCCAACCCACTCTCCCGAGGGACTGCTCTCCACAGGCGGGGGCTCCCCGAGATCGCAGCAAGAGAGGGACAGCTGCCAACACAGATAACGGGGGTGTTTCTCTGGAGCCAGTGCTCCAAGAAGAGGTGCAGAGATCAGACCAGGGGTGGTGGAGCTTCACGGTGATGCTGGTGTGCCACCTCCACAGCCACACTTGAGCTGAAAGAGCGCAGCCGCTGTTTTATCAGTTATCCGCCTTAAACAGCTCCTTCTCCCTTACGATTGCTGTGCGTTTCCACGCTCGGATGGGCAGGGGCAGGACGTCGAGGCTCTATTTAGCCAAACACAGCCTTTGGTGGATGGTGCCTGCAGGTGGGAGGGAGCGTTTTGCGGTGATGCAGTCGGGGTCTTAGCAGGGATTGCAGCATTTTAGCAGCTCTTGGGAACTCTCGACTGAAACACAGCGTAATTACTGTGGTGCCTCCCTGCTGCAAGCAGCCACTCACCCAGATGGTGTCCCCGGGAAGAGCCGCTGCGTTATCGCCTTGTGCTGCATTTTGCATCACGCGGATTCGGCGGGGTGGGAGCTCCTGCCGTTGTGCTGGGGACACAGTGCGATCGCAGGGGGATGCAAACCCAACACGCCGACATGTATTAAAGCTCAGTGGATGCGGGCAGCACCGGCAAACCACTCGCCCCATCTGGTCACTCCTGTGAGCTGTCCTGACCCACCTGAAGCCCTTCACGGGCTAGCAGGGTTTATGATCTCCTCTCTCCTTGCCTGTCTGATCCACCCTCCCCAGTCGGTCTGGGCTTCTGATCTCCCAACTACTAATCCAATCTCCCCCCCAGCTGCTCCGGGACTCTGATCTTCCTTCTTCAGCTGCGCTAGGCCTGGCTGATTTCCCCTGGCTTCCTTAAGCCTCTGATCTCCCCTCCTTGCCTGCTCCCACCTGCACCCTAGCTGCCCTCCAGCCACGGACAAAGCCCCAACTGCAAAATGGCTTCTGCCCTGCCCTGCCTGCAGGGTGGGTGATGCCACGAGCTGGGCAGCATACAGGGCTGGGGGGACAGGCAGACCCCCAGCCTGGGCAGGACCCTGCTGTCTGGCGACTCCACATACAGGGCACAAGGAGGATGCTCCAGCAAACACACGCACTTGCATTATATTCACTGTGTAAGGTTGTTTGGGTCCCCTAAATCTCCCTGTTGACTCCCACAGGTACCACACATGCACACTTTCGACCCCGTGACTTATCGGCATGGACACCGAACTCCGTAACGCGCTGGTACCTTGCAGTGGGTGGCAGAGGGAGGATGGGCTCCCCACTGCTCCGTGGGAGAAGCTGCACCTCTACCAGAGCCCTCCACTTGGCTGGCCACTACAAAACAAAAATGAAAACTATTTGCAAAAGATAGTCAGTGTTTTCATGCTTTTTCACCCTCTGCAAGGACAGCTCTCCCTTTTTCAATGGAAGTGGAGAGTCTGTCATGCTCACAGGACTCCAGGAATGGGGCACTGAGCAAAATCCCCATGGGTTCAGAGCAGAACTCCCAGTGTTGGCATCATCTTAGGAACATGCAAGGGAAACAGGCTACTGATGTGTAGTTTTTCCTTCTGCACCAGCACCAATCACTGTCATGGCCATAAGCTCCGCTCCACCGTGCACCAGGAGGAGAAGATGGGTGGAAGTATAAAGAGCTTTTGCGGAGAGGCTCTCTTTCCTTCTAGTGACGTGGACAGAAAGGCAGGAATGTGCCAGGTTGGATCGTGGCACGAAGTGTTATGCACAGCTCTGATTACAAGAGAAAAGGATTTGGTGCTCCAGACAAGCAAGGACTGAGTGCCAGTATTTTTTTCCCCCCAGTGGCACCCATGTGCTGGCACTTTTCCTACCCTAAATAAAAATATTTACAAATTATTTCACTTGGGCAAGAAAAAGATCCAAACATCAAGGGAGGCAATGGGAAGCTGAGAGAGGGAAACAGGATCACTGCTGCCAGAACCGCTGGGGCTGCTCCCGGGAGCTGGAAAGGACCTTCCCCACATCTCTGCCTTCTGCACAGCAAACAGACAAACTACACCGCTCCGAGGCTGAACGGTGGGTGAGGAGTAATCTCCCTTCCCAAGAACGTTTGCCCGCTAATCGCAATGCATTATCAGCTAAAGCAGTTTCATAATGAAGCAATAAGACCCAATGAAGTTGATGTTATCATAGGATAATTGGCCATGTCAGGCAGCCAGATGCCTCAAGGCAAAAGCAAAAGCTGTTTAACGTACCAAGAAGGTCAATCAGCAGATAATGTCCATTTCCTCTGAATTTATTGCCACCGTATTGGCCATTTCATTGAAGGAGCTTTCAACAATTTCATCCATCATGGTATGTATATATACTTGTACTCATGTTAAAAATGCTCCAGGGTTGTAACAGCATCTAAGAACTTCTTCAGTTGTTAAAAATAAAAAGGCAAGACAGCCTGACTACAGACTCAGAGAAGCCAAGCTCGGAGCAAGCAGTAATTCCTACAGAAGGGACCAACAAATAAGGCTTCTGAAAGTCTCATCCTGACGAAAACTTCAGGTAACCAATGCATTACTGTCATTCCAGCCATCAAAACAAATGCAAGTTGTGCACAGAAACCCGCTGCCAGATGGTCACAGCAAGAGAGAAGTCACTGCCCCTTACCCAGTGCCTGGGCCTGGGGGCTGCCACACACAGAGCTGTGGGGAGCTGGAGAAAGTGGTCCAGCATCGCCCTCGCCCCATTCCAACACCGGCTGCCATGGGCATCCAGATGTGAAATGCCTCTGGAGGCAGTGGCTCCCATCCCAGCGAGATGAGGCCAGCATCGCTGGCACTGGGGACATGGGGACACAGGACTCACTGGGCTGAGGTCTGAGCTGTACCACCTGCAGGATCCGGCTCTTGCTAGAAGCGTATTTTCTATTCACGCACATCACCCCATGGCACTTCCCTCCTTCAGGCTCTAAATAGATGGTAACCACCACCTGACAAGCCCCTGGGTAAATCGCTCCCATCTCATGGTCTCCTCCAGCGGGTGGGCAGAGCCAGGGCTGCACATTGCAATTACATGCTCCAGCACAGAGTGATTCGCTTGGAAATAGGTATGCATGAAAAAGAGAGGCGGCACAGCCAAAAACCAGGCTTTGTGTAGTCATACGAGACATCTGCATCAGATTGAGCAGCTATAACCATTCAGACAAAAGCCATGTTCCCTCCAACCCAGATAAAAGGGAGGTTGTTTCACTGAATGCCTGGCTGACACTTTACAGCCAAGAAAATAAGAGCAATAATATCTTTCCATGAGAAGCACAAAGCAGGGCAGGACACACTCCCCAGCCAGCTCTATGAAAGGAAGAAACCGAGGCAGAGAGAAATGACTTGCAATAGCTGCAGGGAAAAGGAGAGCATGTCCCAGCCCGCTTCAAGGCTGTCCCTCAATACTGATATTATTAAGCACAGCCGCATCCCTCCATAGTACTTAACAGGGCTTATTAATAAAAGGTAGTCATTTCCCTTCTCATCTGCAAATAAAGTGGTATCTTTTGCAGAGGTTCATATACTGGAATAAAGAGGGAAATTTGTATGTTCCTGGAGGCCTTTCCAGCAACCACTGGAGAAGACATGGGTAACACCACAGTAAACCTGTCCAGGCCAGGACAGACAAGAAAAAAGGTGCATAAGGCTAAGGAAGGGTCTATACTCAGAGGGATGATCCCAGCATGTGGAGACTGCTATGGTCCAGAAAAAGAGACATCCCACCAAGGGTCCCCGAGCAAAGGACGTGGAGCCCAACACTCCCTCCTTCAGCTGTGGTGCTCAGAACAGGAGAAGGCACCGTGGCTTCATGTCTTTCCCATGCAAGAGCTGCAAGCACCCACATTTTCAGTCACTTTTTGCTGAACTCTTCTGGGCTTTACAAAGCAGCAGGTTCTGGTGTTTAATGGTTCAAGCCTCTCCAAAAAATAGTCCAAATTGACAAATTTTCACCCGTTTTTAGTTTCTATAAGAGGGGGATCTTTAAGCAGATCAGTTGCTGGGAACTGGTTCTAGCCATGCCCTGCTTCTCAAACCCACCCACAAGGTTTGGAGTTCAAGCTTACTGCAGCAAAGATCTCCGCCAGCATCTCCCCAAGGTTCCCCGCACAATGGGCTGCAGGATGACCGCTATGGGACTCCAAAGATTTTGTTTCCCTTCCCCAGAAGGGGATCACAAGTCGTGACTGTGGGTATCAGCAGGGATTGGCATTTTAAACTACAGCCCAAAGAGAAATCCAGAGGTGGTGATAGACTGAGTTGCTGATGGACACGTAGGTACCTCTCCAAGGCAGCATGCCTTGATCAAGTTGAAGATGTCCCTGCTCACTGCACGGGGGTTGGACTAGATGACCTTTACAGGTCCTTCCACCCCAAAATATTCTACGCAAGAGCTCTGTGCCAGGGAGTTCCACCACCCAGCCGCCCTTCATTAGCTAATGTTGGTGGAGAGGACAGCCTGGGGATGAATAAAGGAGATATGGGGACACAAAAAGGCTGCAGACAAAACAAGTCTCTGGCTCTGCAATGGTATTTCCCTACCAGTGAAAGTCAGATTTGGAGAAAAATCTCTGATCAAGCCTGTTGGTTTCCTTGCTTTGACTTTCTCTTCCCCTCTCCTGGCTGATGGCTGACTGCACCATTTGAAGCACGAGTCCTGGATGTGCTGCACTTCCACTGACTGCGTCACACATGTCTGCCTTTACCGGACATCCCCAAATCCACCAAGCACTTTCCCTGGTACCTCCTTTCAATGCCCATCACCACCCACAGCCCATGTTCTGTACCTAAGCACCTTCGGAGCTGACAAGCTCAGACCCATCCCCATACACAACGGGCACCCCTCTCCCTCCTGTGCTCACACGTCTGATCCAGACAAAATCCAACAGGGAAGAGGAAGCCAAAAGTACAAGGCTTCTTCTTTTCTCCTGACCCTACCCTGGTAGCAATAGCTCCTGTTAGCCTCCTACAGAAATCCTAACCTTGCTCAGGAATCCTGCACAAACTCTCTCTGATAAAACAGACATCTGCTACTGCAAGGTTGGACAGCCAGCACCCAAAGGCCAGCTCCAGGCAGCCCCAAAAGGGGCTGCACAAGCCAGAAAGAGGATTTGTCACAGCACAGGCCAGCAAAAGGGCTGCTCCACCCAGCAGGCTGACGGACCCCTGCCCTTTTTCCATCCATATATGTTTTTTTCCTCCCTGATATCAACAAACTTGAGCGATCCAGAAATTCCTCCAGATAAAGCAGCACAGAGGTTCTAATTCAGCATGGAAGTTGGATCTTCTAATTGTATTAGGGATTTATACACTCGGTTAGTAAAATACCATATGGCCCTTGTAATGCAGGCTGGTTTTTCCTTGGCAGGCTATGTAAGCTGCTGACAGCAGACAAGGTCATAACGTGTCTCCTTATCACTGCTTTGTGTTCTGTATCCCCATCCAGCTTTTACTGTATGTCGTTCAGCAGAGAGATTGGATGTACTTGCTGACCTCTTGCCTTCTCAAAGGATTCCCATTCCCAAGTCTCACGGCAGAAGCGCAGCCCCTGGGTTGTCTTCAAAGCCATTACTGCATGGTTTAAGCTTTCCGGTCAGGCATTGTCCTGGGTGCAAACCATATTCTAAATATCACTTCCAGTTTTCATCTTGGCTCACAGGGACTCATTGCCTCCATCCTCCATCACCACGCTCGAGCTCCAGCCCATCAAGCATGAAGATCCTCCTTGTAAGAGGTGCCCAACCCTCATGGACCCCAAGAGTGGGACTTGCACTGAATTGGCCCAATAAAAGCAACAAATCAAACTTTTCCACTCATATATAGCCCTTGTTTTGCGGTCTGTGGTGGTTGGTTGGCCACCCCTGCTCAAGGCCGCCTCCCTGCTTGGTTTCACTCTGTGACGATGTCCATCTGAAGGGCAGAAGTTGCATGTGGGAAATTTTCCAGATTTCCAGGAAAGGGAAGGTGATCCTTTTTTTTTTTTTTCCCCTCAGGAAAGCAATCAAGTTTCATGGAGAAAAATAAGTCTGAGTGTTTGGTCCAGAAGCATTTTCTCACCAACACACACCAAGTACAGAAAATAATGACAAAGGCAGGGAGCAACCATTCTGTCACAGCTGCATTACCGGCTCCCAGCCGGCCCCCTGCGTTAACTACATACATTCACTTTATGAAATCACCGCAGCAAGCTATAAATGATGCATGAAAATTAAATGAGAGAACTCCAACCAAGGCACGAATCCCTGGCCACATGGCTGGGTCGGGCTCGGAGAGAGTGGCAGAGGGGCAGACAAAGCAGAGGCAGACAGAGAGCCCTGTGCGTTGGGGAAACCAAAACAACCTCCCCAGCCCTCTGCTTTTGAAAGCCAAAGCTGCCCTTCAGAAGGTGGTTGAAACAGCATCAGTTTGAAAGGTATGAATACTCCAGAACAGGGGGAAAATCAGGCTTTATCCAAAGCAAAAGCTGTGTTCAGGGAGATCACCTCTAAGCTGAGATTCATTTTAAGGAGAGGTATTTTCCATGGCTATGGGTACCAAAAGCCCTGGTGCAGCCATGCAGGAGTGAGCCGGGATGGTATGTAGAACCTGAGGGATGGCACACAGGACACAAGGGATGGCACACAGGACCCAAGAGATGGCATGCAGGACCAAGCCTGGGCCGTGCTCTGCCCCAGATGCCACCTGGTTAAGACTTAGTGACTACACATGGGCTTAGCCTGTGCCCCACCACTCCTCCTGCTCCTTCATGACAGCCATAGGCATTTCTACAACAGCGCTGCACATGAATGTGCAAAAGCATGAATGTGGGACATTTCTAGAGGAGGACTGTCATGCTAACCGGTCCACAGCTGCCCAGCTATTAGAAATAACCTGGACTTTTAGGGCAACTCTTCCAAAACTAAGGGTTACACCTTGAATCCAAGCCAAGGTAGCTATTAGGAGGGCTGCCAGCCCAACAGAAAAGCACCTGCTTACACCAGAATTTATGGCTGTTGGCTCCTCAGAAGCAGGACTTGCAACTGAAAGGGGTGTCAGAAGAAGAAATGCCAGGAAATGCTCTTCCAGGGTTTGTATTATTTAGCATTAACGTGCAAATGGCTGGTGAACAACATGTCCTCTCTAGAGACTGGGCAGAAGAGCGTAACTCCAATTCAAGACTCTCATGTTTGCTCCCAAACGTCGGAAACTCCACAGCCAGCATCAGTGTTGGCCAGAGAAGGACAACGGCAAGAGATGGGAGCTGCGAATGCTTAGCAGACACAGGACTCGAAGAGATGTCTAAGTAGGGGGCAAAGTAGCCATAAGCCGAATCTTACCCACAAAAGCCTGGGATGCCTTACACAAGCACAGCTCCAAATGAAGCCAACAGGCTGTTCTCCCATAACATCTGCAAAACTAAATTGCTCTAATTGCTCTAGATACAATAGCCAAACCTTAGACCCTAATCTGGCTGCCTAATACTCTTGCTTGGTTGAAAACAACTCTTGTGAAAGCAACCAGCTGGGACAGAGCTTATCAGACAGCAGCACGGCGCAAGACGGGTCTCACCCCACAGCCCAAGCCCGGGGGACCCTGCGGGGATCCCTGCCCAGGAGGTAGGGGCTGTTGCTAACCCCTGCTGACCTCCAGAACTCCTCTCCCTGTGGCCATAATGAACTCTCCAAACTCCCTGCCTGGCCACCTCCTTTTAAAGAGTAATGTTTGACTCATTTCCTAAAATCTACACATCTCTCCAGCCAGCCTGCCGCAGAGTGGCCAGTGCAGGGCTGGTCCTGCCGATTCCCCTTCCCCTCCTGCCCCTCGTCTGGCCAAAGGATGCGGGAGGACAATCCCACTTCTCCCCACACGTACAAGCCGTGCCTGGAAGAAGCAGGCACGGCGCTCAGCTGGATCCCTAGAAAATGTCATAACACAAACAATAAATACCCATCATCATAATTTAAGATTCCTGCTGATTGCATAACATGGGTCACGGCCAAGCATTCACGGCCAAAGTTGCAGTGCCTGAAGTTACACATCCAAATAAAGAGCCGGACTGTCAGGGAGCAACCCGTGTTGCCTCCCGTCAATAACAGGAGCTGACTATTAACAGAAGACAAAACACAACGAGAAAATGCGTGCACATCCAAACAGCGAGGCTGCTTGTTTAGATGCCAAAATACTGACGTGGGTACCGGCTTTAAAAATTCCTTAACCTTTTTGTTGTATACGTTAAATAAATCAACTGCATCCAAAACGGTCGTGCATACTTGACACGCAAGAAGACAGCTGCATGTATATAAGAAGAGTGAATCATTAAAAAATAAATTCCAGGTGGATATTAGGGGGTTTTTTTGTCAATGATATTTTCTACAGAAAATATGTTCTTATGAGAAAAGTATTTAGGAACTATCAAGTATCTTTTTTTTTTTTTTAACCCCCAAAATATTTAGTTTCCTTCAGGCATTCCAGGTAATCTACAGGTGAACTGTCTGGAAAATAATCAGTCGCCAAAATAACCAACAAAGTTTGATTTTAGAACTTTTTTTTTCCCATGAAAAGCAGAGAATAAACTCTCAGGAAACTCTAACTCACAGAGAAAAGGGATAACTGTTGATGAAACAGATAGCTTTCTAACTGCTTTTTTAATACTCCATAAAATGTGCTGAGCAGAAAAAAAGCAACCCAAAATCACAAACCAGAGTCTCATCTTGGGAAGTATATTAAAACCAGACAGACAGATACATGCCAGCTTTATTTCTGTGTCCCTTCAAAAGTGATTTTTGACTTCCTTAAGCTTTCAGAGTGCTCTTTTGCCTCTGTCTCAGTCCCCAGCCAGCACATGCGGTTACATGGGTCACACCAGCCACATCACAAGCCCCATTCCAGCGCATTTGTTCTCAGCTGACGCGACACATCCCCACATGCAAACGGCTTCAGAAAACACAGCTTCCCTTTTAAAAAAATCTTCTCTCATTGAACACAATGCAGCTTTAAAAAGACAAGATATCCTGTATTTTACTGGATCATCGGGAGGGAAGTACGCAGAAACACAAGTGCTGTGGGCACTTTGCCTCCTCTCCTGAGCCTGTGAACCCGCAGGTTTGCTGTCCCAAATGCCACTGCCCCAACTGTCCCCAGCCTGGCTGTCTGGGATGCTGTCAGTGCAGATGGGGGTTTCTGGAAGCTGACTTGGAATTTGCTGTGTATTATTTCTGAATAGCAGTTTGACACAAGAAAGTCAATCTATTATTTGTTGTCTTCATTATTCTTATTATTTTGTTTATTCTTATTCTTTGCTCTATTATTATGATTAATAATAACTTGTGGCACCTCTGCTTACCACTGTCCCCTGCTCATTGCAAAATCCTAGACAAGAGACTAAAGGTTTTACAGCGATCCACTCAACACTAAAATCTGCCAAAATTTGAGCTGTCCTAGGACTCATCCTCCATTCCCAGTACCGGTGGAGAGAGCTGGGCCATCCCAGCTGCATATTTGAAATAACCTTCTAAAGACATTCGGGAAAGGGATGTTGTACACAGAGCCAGAAGTGTACAGATCTGTCGACAGGTCCTGGAATATCCCTCCTGGCCGTGATACGAGTACTTCGCTTGGGTGCTGGGCTCCCTGCACAGCTAAAGGACGGTGCCTCAGCGATTTGGGCAGCACTCCCTAAATTGCTAAATTAGATCCCAGCGGCCCATGCAAAGCACTTTCCGTACACCTTTCCCTCTAGAAATAGCTAGATCCCCTGGAAAACCGGGAGGTGCAACCCCAGGAGCTCTGCAGCATCCGCATGGACCTGAGAGCCCCCCCAGCCCCCCCCCCCCCCCCCCGGGGGGCACCCTCACCCCCCTGGGGACACCCTGGAGGAGCAGATACACTTGCACACCCCCCCACCCCGTGCTTGTGCCCAGACCTGGCACCCAGCCCATCCCCCGGGAGGGTGGGCAGGCACCCACAGCCCAGGGGGGCTTTAAACTCGTGTCCCCCCCCCACGATGCTACCGGGCTCTCAGCCCCGGCAGGAGCCCACGGCCGGGCGGAGCGCCGCGCCGTTCATTAGAAGGCATCCCCGCCGTATTAATATGCAAAGCGGCGAGTCAGCTAATCGCTGCAAATCGTTTGTTTCCTTAATTGCCCTCCCGGGGCAAAAGCAGCGGCGGGGGCCGCACGTCGGTGGTGGGGAAGGGGAAAAGCGGCCGGAGCCCGACACGACGGAGCGTCCCGGAGCCCCGGGACCACGGCGGGGCTGGAGCCGGTTCCGATGGGCTTCACGCGGGTCTAGGGGGGCCCACGGTGGAGACGTGGGAAGAGCATCCTTCCCGGGACCGGGCCGGGCCGTGCCATACCGTGTGGGGGTGCCGGTATCGATCCCACTCCCCCCCCACCCCGGGGAACCTTGTCCGTGTCTGCCCACGCCATGAAAAGCAAGCTGCCTAAATCCCAGTTATAGGATTAATTGTCACTGGAGTGGGGTGGAGGGTGCCCCGGGGCAGCAGGTGCCCGCTGGGCAGGAGCAGAGGGACAGCAAACGCCACATCAGCCCTGCAAGGAGCTTCATCCTTGGGTGGATGGTGAGGGAAAGAAGGGAATAAGTTGCACAGAGCTGCATATGACGCAGCGCCAGCGCCGGAGGACGAGCAAGGTTGGGTTTAGAGGCTGTCTGGTGCTCAGAGATTCAAGTCCCTTTTGATCCAGCAGACCCAGGCTTTTTTTTCCCCTTTCACAGGCACAGCCAGAGCCCGTCTGTCCACAGGGGCTTTTATCTCATGCTAGCAGAGAGACAGGGCTCTCAGGACAGCTCTGGCTGAAGATGGTGCCTTCCAGGTGATCCTTTTTACTGCGGCAGCCACCCATTTCAGTGCTTTTGGGGGGTGGTTGTTTTTTCCTTCCAAGGTAGCTTTTGCCAAGAAAACATTAGCAAGCAGGATTTGTTGAGTAAATGCACCTACAGGCTTAAACCGCGGGCATTTAAAAAAGAAATAAAACAAAGTGTAAATATGTTATCATGCACACCTAGGGCCTGATCCTGTGGAGGTTTACTCCTGAGAATAATCCTTGCCCAGGCAACTGCAGCAGTGCCTTTGAACTCAGCCAGACTACCTGGGAGAGCGGGGAGCATCTCATAAATACCAATGAAGGCAGGCTCAGACCCCAGGCTGCCTTGGCCGAGGTGTAAAGAAATTTGAAGAAGGTATTACCTCTGTGGAGTTCTCACGACTTCTGGGAGCGATGGTGACTTCTGGTGTTATCTCAGTCTGCCACCAAAGACCACCGGGCCCACCCACGCAGACACATCCTAACCCAGAAGCTCAGGGGCTGCCTGATTCCAGTCTGTTTTCCACGGCCTTGATGTCTTGCTGCTGCTTTCACTCCACAGGTTCCTCTTGACATAAAGAAAGTAGTTTGGTAGATGGAGGCAAGCTGCCTTACAGCTTTCCAGTGAGAACTGAAGGATATTTGTCCCTTACAGTTCCCTGGAGAGTCCCTTCCTAACTGAGGTCCTCAACTAGATGCGTGACTCTCAGGCAGGTCATTGGGCACCCCCATGACAAACCGTTGTTTCTTCTGCTATTGCGTACGAGTGCAAAAATAGATTCACGGCTCTCTGACACTCCCTTTTGTGATTCCCACAAGACACATTCAGACCTAGTAGAGACAGGAGACAGAGATCATGCTGTCCAGAAGAAAACTTCATAGATTTCTCCTTGCAAATAACTCCAGGTGACACACCAAGGCCTGTCCTCAGCACAGTAAAGGACTAAGAGAAGCGCGAGTCTGGTGAGAAAGGAGGCTGTTGCTGGGGTTGGTATAAACTCCTGATAGCAATGATCCCCAGCTTTAGGCACGTCCTGCAAACCTTAGCCTCTGCCTGACTGCAGATTAAGGAAGAGGTGAAGATGTCTCAGATTCAGTTCCTCTGCTCTGGAGCCCACGGTAGGACAGGGCTGTTGGGAGAGCTCTGTGTTGCTTTAGTCCTGTCTGTGATTCATCATCAGAACTCTGGTTGACGAGCTCTTGGGAGAATATGAAGGTCATCTAATCAGGATGGTTATTAACCAGAGTTGTCAGGTCAACCCGTGACTGCTAGGTGTTCAGTCAATTATGTGAATCGGCCTCCATCAGTCCAGAAATGAATGCTTTTCCTTCCACACGGAAAGCCAAGTAGAGCCGGATACCATAGCACCTTTATGGACTTGAAAGTCCCAGCCACTGAAAACAGTAAATGGTACACGGTTATGGAAAATAAATGAAATGCTCCAGAAAACAAATACCCCTGTCTTCCTGCTTCCCACAACTGGTTTGCATCCTGGAACTCATCGATACAAAATTGTTGTCGACCTACAAAAGAAAGTCTTTGTTTTAAATCTTGCCTCTTTTCTTTTATATCTGGGGCAAAACATTCCCCCGTGCCTGCGCGGCAGCTCTGTGCTGGATATCCTGCCCTTGCTGCCCTGGTGGGAGCAGGGATTGCTCTGCACAGGGACCCAGCACAGGGTATGCACTGGGGAGCTGTGGGCAGAGGGGAGAAGAGCAACTGTGCCCTGCACCCAAAGAACAAATATTCTGACCTAGAACAGGACCCCTGGGCGTAACCTTTATGTTTCTTTGATATTAATTTTTCTTGATCTCAGCAATTCCTTTTTCTGCAGCTTTGGGTTTGATGATGCACACGCACTAACTTCTTTGGCTTCCAGGTAGAATTACAAATGTATCTCCTTGCAAAATTATGAAGTTTGAAAACAAGTTTTAGTTTAGCAGGAAAAGATTTCTATTTATTTTTCTTCTCCCTGGTCTCAGTGATGATAATTCTGAATTTGTTCCAGACTAAGTTACTTCCAATCAGGCCTGTTGTCCCCTGGTACAGATTTGCCCTCTGCAACAAACACTTCCACGTTGTTCAAGGTGTGGGTCTGTCACCTTTGCTACAAGCAGTGCAGGCAGGAGAGAGCCCCACTGTACACGCTGGTGTGTGAAAAGAAAGGAATGAAATTAAAAAAGAAACCCTATTCTGACCTAATTCTGAAAGCTTCATTATTAACCGATAATTAGCAATCATAGGCTTAGAAACATCATTGAAAGGTGGAAGAAATATATACATCACAGCCCAGATGATTTAAAACATAAATTCTGAGTTTTGAGTCTACCTGCTGATGGAGGGCTGCTGGGGCAGAGAAACAGCCAAAGCAAAGGACCTCGGGCACAGCCCCTCCCATGCAAAAGGCCTCGCCACCCCCAGCAGCTCCAGCTCCATCCCTTTGTAAAACCACACCAAACACTCGCCCTGAGCAGGAGACCCTTGTGCTTCTTGGGTTCCCACTTTGGCAGGACTAGCACTGGTATTTTGGGCACAGTCCCCAGCGGGGAGGTCTCCCTGGCGTGATGCAGTCCGCCTGGGAATGGGGCACCGTGGGGCTGGGGGCTGCTGCCCTGCTTGGGGTTGGGGGGGGTTCGGGGAACCCCGACTCCACCATCAGCAACAGAACTCAGCCTCAAACCCCAGCCCTTCCCCTGCCCAGAAATACATTGGCCAGGCGTTTTGTACGCTCTCATGTGACCTTTTCTAGCTCTCAAATAAATAGAGCGCAGAGCCTGTGGTTTGCTATGGCAGGGCGCGTGCTGAAATCTCCAGTGAGGCTTTTCCAGCGGGTTTGTTTTGGAGTCTCTGACAGGGCTCGGGGTTGGCCAAGAACGGTGAGTCCTTATGTATCTAGGCCCGCTTATACCCCAGGTTAGTCGTAATTTATTTACAATTTGGATTGCCTTCTGTCTGTCCTACAACTACAGGAAAGACAGTGATAATTTCTGTTTACAAGCCATAGGATTTGGCAAGATCAAAATCTCCTGCTTTGTTTCTTAATAGTCCAGTGATTTCACGTCAAACCTGTTGAACTTTTTTCTCTAACAACATGCAGAAGAAAGCCATATTTTTTTCCTTGCTTGGTCTGAGCCCAGAAAGTGAAGGAGGACGTGCAGTACCATCCAAAACAAAACCTAATAGTGCACCAGGGAGATGTTCAGCACAGCGAGTTCCCAAACATCGCTGCACAGCAGCTTCACGCAGGCAGAAACTTGCACCATTTTGGGGCTGAGAAAAATGTGAAATATAACATAAGGCTGATTCACCCTTGCCCATAAAACCCTTTCGTGCCAGCAGTGTTTCCATAAGCACAACCTTTGCAAGAGCCAGGACAAAAAGTTACTTCTCTATTAGGCAGAGCGGAGGAACACTGCATCCAAATTTGCCAACGTGACCTGTTTATACACTTCAAATTTTTGTCAAGACACAACATGAGGGCAGTAGACATTAAGAAGTCCTGTAGATGGTTCCTGCAGATATAGTGCATCAGAGTGAACCCAGCAAGATTCTTGAATCTAACACCCAGTAGGAGTCGAATGTACTGCACAAAATCAGTGCACAGCAAAGCTCACAGCTGCCATGACCCCTTGCACCCGTGGTCCACCTTGCATGCCCACCCATCTCTGCCTGGGAAGTCCTGCACACACAGTTCAGTCCCAAAGGTCAGGGCACTTGTAAACTGGAAAAAAGCTGCTCATCTGCAAGGGAGGGCAACTGAGCAGTGCATCAGCTTCTGGAGGGGCCATGCAAAATTATTTGTAGTGTTGACTCTGTCCCTAAGGACCGCATCCTTTTTAAGACAGTGGCACTTCTTGGAGCCAAAGCTGATGAAGTCTTCTGGGTGAAGCCTACACCTCTGCTGTGCCACATACCAGGCTGGAAAGTCAGAAGGTCTAGTCCCAGCCTTAAAAAACCTCCTAAAGAAGCCAGACAGAGATGCAACGATACTTTTTACTACTCGAGGCACTTACAAACGCCAGATTACTGCATACATTTGTAAGGAGAGAAAATTAAATCCAGATCCCACCTTCAGGTTAGAAACTCTCAAACCGCTAGTCCTTTCTGGCACTCACAATGCCTCTAGGAATGCTGCACTGCCTCAACAAGGGGGAAAATACCAACACTTGATAAAGACCCTGTTCTTTGTACCACATCTCCTTGGGAGGCTGAACTTCCTTGTTGGTTCTTCTTGCCCTTTCCATTTATGAGAAACAACCCATGGCCATTTGAGAAACAGAAGCAACACCACTATGTGATTTACATGACCAAATGCAACCGAATGAAGGTGAATTTCAAATATTGAGTGTCATTTTGATTTAGAGGACATCAGTCATCTCAGAGGAATTAAAAAAAAAGAAGAAGAAATAGCAGCCTGCTTTTAGGTATCCCAAGAGAAGGAGTGGAACAAACCTCATCAAGTAAATAATATGCTTAGCCTCAGTTTTAATTTAAACCATATTTTAGCGTCTCAGCATAGCAGGAATTCCATAACATCATTCCAGCTTGCATCGTTGCTACAAATATTTCTGTCCACATTTGACATGCAGCTATGCGGTAGTTGTGTTAGCAACTTCTGTACTAGGAAATGGCTGAAAAAAAGCGGGATCTTCACAAAGTTGTTTCTTTTGACTATTGCTTCTAATTCAGTACAAATTCAAGACCTAATGTGGAAATGGCTATTGCAGTCATCAAAATCATAGTTTTACCAGCAAACCAATAACCATAGCACAACTATTCACTGAAAATCAATGGCAAGAAATGACTGTTCAAATGAATGGGCCCAACACAGCAGAAGTAGTCATGGAGTCCAGTGACACAGATGTATGAGGAAAAATAAGATCACTAAAAGATCCAAAATAGAGAAATAAAAATGTTTTGCGAGATTCACAAATATTTCAGGCAGAAAGCTTGGCTTTATGTTAATTTGGGCAAATAAGCAAGGAGCTACGCAGCAGCCTGCAGTGTGACCAGGCACAAAAGTCTTGGAAGAATATCAGCATTTTCGGTCAAAACTCCCAAGTTGGAAAGTGGAGCTCCAGAAGTGCCCCCCACAGTGTCTTGCTGGATCTATGGGAGTGTAGATCAGAGCATCCGTGTACACAAGGTGACTTTGTGAATGGGGAGAGTCCTGTCATGGGCACTGGCAGGCAAAGACACTCCCCACAGCAGCTAATAAGCCATGTTAAAGCAATTTAAATCTCAAAGAGATTGCCCCCACTCATCAGGCAGCACAGACATGCAACGGGGATTTGGTGCCAGAGGAGCAGAAAGTACAATATGCCAAAAAAAGGGCTGGTAGTAAGCATGTGTCACTTCATCTTGATGGCATTTCTCCAAAACTCCTCTCCAGCAGGCTTGGAGACAAATCTTAAGTCACCAGATCAAATTAACTGCCCCAGAGAAGAAGAAACACACCTGCAAGTACCTGCGTTGTTTCAGAAGTCTAGATCACATCAATGTCCAACATTGCCTAGCTCTGAATACATAAAGGCACTTTGGGAAGTGATGCCCAGCGAAAAATCACTGAAAATTATGAGCAGAAGATAAAGGAAAAAGAGAGACCGTTTAATACTCAACTGTCAGGTTGCTAAAGAACAATGCAGACAGAGATAAAAGAGAAAGCGTTGAAAGCTTTCAAAGTGAAAAGGCAGAACGCATTATTTGTGTTTAGTTAACTAGATAAAAAGCGCACTGGACATACATATTTGATTTTCAGCTAGGGAGACCTGACAACCCAGTAAGTCTCAAAAGCAGACGAGTCACCCCCAGCAGCAGCACCGGCCAGCACCGGGTGCAGCGTTGGAGCAAGCCAGGGTGGGAAAGGGGTGCGTGGGGTGACCACGGCTGTGAGAATGGTTGGATCATAGTGCTGGGGACATTTGTCTCAGAAGTACCGCATTCTCATTTGGGGTTTTTAAACGCTCCTCACCTCTGGAAGCACAGGACAGCATGGCGATGCCAGCAGCCTGCTGAAGGACTTTGGAAACAGTACGGCAAACACAAGGAAGAGCTTTCACATCGCCTGGGGGAATCTATCCATCCTCCACAAAGACAGCTCTCCTTTGGCATTTTCAGTTGTCCAGATACAAGCCAGCCCCAGTTAAAAGCCATGGTCCCAGTTAAAAGCCATGGTCCTTCCCTAAATGAGAACTTGCTTAACAAAATGTTAGATGCAAAACTATGGGGGTACTACAGTATGAGGGATGTGAGCTGGGAAACACCAGCCCGACCTGCTCCCTGATTTCCTACGAAATGGAGGTGAAGGTAATTGGAACGCAAGTTGGGTACAATTTGTATATATTTTATATATTTTTTTTTATATCTATGATAGATTCTTAATCCATTTCCTTTGTTTGTTTGTTTTAAAGAGATTTATAGATTTGTCCTCACAGCAGCATAAGTCCCTAGATATGTTGAGTTTTCTGTTGCTCAGACAGGCTTTTTAAACTTCTGCGAGATAATTGGTACAGTTTACTTGGCTAAATCAGAGAGAGGTTTTCAAAGACTGAAATGGCAATGAAGCACCTAACTCCCATCGGTGTTCAGAGACTTGTTCTCCTTAATCACTGCAGTACTTTGGAAAGCAGAAAGCTTTGTCACAGCTGCACTCTGTACTCTGGGCAATAAAGGATACTACTTTACATTCAGTTTTAAAAAAAAAAACAACAGAAAAAAACCCCTTTCAATTTGGGCTAAGGAACGTGGTTCATTTGCTGACTTCCTGAACTGCTCCGATCGTGACCGGGAATGCCAGCAGCAGCCAAGGGTTTGTCTCTGCTGCCACAGAGCTGTGTGGAAAAGCCACGAGCAATATTTTCTTTGAGGGCAGCCTTGTTTGGAGCTATCATTCTCCCCCATTTTCCTTTATATTTAAGCCTTGCAAAACACCAACCCGTCTATTCCTCACCTGAACTTCTACTCTTGTTTGGAATCAACTCCATGACAACCAGCTTCGATAGGAGAAATACGGCATGGGCAACGTGACTCCGGTCCGATACAGGGCTTTTCTGCTCAGTTTGGTTTCAAGGCAGGTGACACCAAAGTGCTTTCTTGGAGGAAGCTGGCAGCAACCCAGCAACCTGGGAGAGGCAGAAGTTTAGACTCCCAAAGGCTCTCCCAGCCACAGGCAAAATGTCTAACTTTGGTGTTTTTTGGACTTGCTCAGTTGCCTACAGAGGCAGATGCTCAGCTCAGGGCTGTGCCAAAACCTACCTGTTTTACCTTCAGTCTGCAGGTTTTCAGCTAGCAGAAACCAGGAGCAAGACATGCAGAAGTCATTGCATTTCCCAAAGGTCCTTGCTTTGCTCTCCTGCCGGTCCCACCGCGTTTCCGAACCGCGGCTGCCCAGCAGGCAAGGCGGGGAGCTCTGCGGAAGGTGGGAGCTGCAGAGAGCCCACCACGGTGGCTGGGGATGGCAGCGGCTCTAAGTGACAGTGGCTTGGGAGAGGGACTGGGAAATCACAGACTGGTCTGCTCAGCTGCCACACTACAAACCCAGTAACGATTTAGTGCTGCTCCACCCCACCAGATGTAAAATTGTACCGCTTTCCTCCTCAGAAGTGCACACTTTCCATTTCATTTAACGCAAGTGTTCCTCCGACTTCACATCAGCAGGGACAAAAAAATTCTGCTTTCAAGGACTAGTGAAAAATCCCCTCCAAAACAAAAAAGAAAGAAAAATATTAACCAAAGGAAGTACAGAGCAGTTTCATGAGACCACTGGAAGGGGTGGAGGGGTCTCCCCTTAGCCAGGACCTGGGGGCCGCCAACCAGCACGTGCAAACTGAAGGTCAGGTCCTCCACCAAGAAGACCCCCTTTCCAAAGAGCTCTGCCAGCCCCGCAGCTCACGTCAGGATCCCATTTCAGCCTCCCCAGCATTCCTCACCAGCTTTCTTTTCCTCTCTTCCTCCCTCCTGCCTTAACCACCAGCTTCCCCTCTATGTTTGGACTTCAGTAAAGCAAGAATTTTCAGTTGAATCGTAAATTCATCAGATACGCAGTTTTGGTCACCCTGAAACTATTAGCTAGTCTGGGTCAGATTTGTCAAATAGTTTGGGCTGGAAACTATGCGTTCAAGGATGGGCGGGGGAATAGGGTTGCTTCATGGTTGAGGCAAGCGACCCACAACACACAGATGGAGGCCATGCACTCGGTCCCTCTGTCTCAGGGCTTTTTTCAAGCTTTAAAAAGTAGAACAGGTCCTGCGGGAGCCCAGGAAGCCAACGGCAAGATTTCCAGAGAGCCTGGGATCAGGTAAAGGGCAGATCTGTGCATACCCCACACCTCAGGTGAGGCTGATTAGCAAGCAAACCTTCATGTTGGAAGAGCTCCGGTTGGTACGAAAAGCTTGAAGAGCCATGCAGCGAGTGAGAGGAGAAGGACTGTCCCTGGGCAAGGAGGGCAGGAGTCCGAGACATGGGATCACACCCCCCCACCCCTGCTCCTGTGAGGGGTTCATTACTGACACAAGAGGGGAGGAGAGCCTGAGGAGGGGGCACTTCCCCAGGAGGTCCTTTTTGGGTCACTGTCAATTAACAGAGGACTCAAAGCTACCAAGAGGAGAAGAAAGAACATAAAATAGCCTGGCTCATAAGCACGTTGTGAAGTTGCACAAGAAAAGTAGGATTAGTGACATCAGGAGCCTCTCATTTTGAACTAAATTTCCCAATTCCAAGAAGATTAATAACACAAGTGTTAGGCAATACAAACCAGCCCAGAAGGCATCTGGTGTCCCACATCCCTAGAAAGAGCCTGTAAGTTTGTATTGCCAGTGCAGTTATCGAGAAGCAAAATCACATGCAAAGAAATCAAAGCCAACACCAAAACTGGTGCTTTTTCTCCATCTGCCTCCGCTCTCCATCATTTTCCCGTGCACTAGAGAGCACGGCAATTCCCCACATCGCACGCCTTGCAGCACGGTTTCTGTGCTCCCCTGAGCTGTGCTGCCTCGTACTGCAGCACCTCGTACTGCTCCTTAAGCTAGAAATAATAGCGACTTATCTGAGTGCTTCCCAGGAGAAGGACCTTTAGGACATGGCAACAGCCAGGAGCATTCAGCACAAGAGCATTGCATGTGCCCCTATCTAGCAGCCAAGCCAAAACCTCATTGATTGTCACTACAATATTAGATGCTGATGTGAGGGTGGATCACAAAACCACCCCGGCTTTCCCATCCTACGTGGGCACCCAAAGTGTCAGGGAGTCAAGTCTGTGGGGAGCAGGGAATATCCCTGTGGATATTGGGTTTGTGCCTTCCAGGGCACAACAAAAGCACTCCCTGGCCCATCCTGGTGTAGTCAAGCCCCCATGATTTCCACAAAAAGAGGACTTCCCATGGCAGGTAGATTGAGCACAAGGGTGATGTATCCCCAATGCATCCCACCCTGCGGGGGGGATGACCCACATCTGTTTGGCAGCATTTCAACCTCCAGTAGATGTGGCTTCAACACAAGGGACTCCAGTGCTCTCCCTGAAAGCCGGTGCTATGGGGTTACCTGCAAAGGGTCTTGTTTTATTCTCTAAAGGAAGAGAAAAGGGTTAAAACAACCTCCATTGCAAGGAGCAGTAGTGTTGTCTCGACCCCAATATTCCTGACAGGAGAGGAAAAGATTCAGGATCTGGCCGACGTTGATTTTGTTTTGTAAGAGCTTGATCTGCTCCTTTTCTGCTGACAGCATTGATGGGAGCAAGTTTCGTACCACATATCTGGGCTGCAGGAGTCCGGAAAGTTACTGACTGAAGGGGAAAAATGCTGAAATCCACTGAAAAGTGAAGGGAAGATGCAGGGAGAAGAGGCACACTTTGCTAATTTTTTTTTTTACATTGCAACAGCTGTGCTTACATGAAAAGGGTCATTAACTGAAGATGCACAGAGTACCAGCATGTCTACTGAGGGTTTATACAATTTAGGAGATCACTGCAGATTACAATGCAGGAACATTTAAAATTCACAAACAAATCCCATAAAATACCTTTGTAGGTATTTTAATGGTCCAAAACAAGTACTGTGTACTACTCAATAGGTGCAATTTTTCCTTTTTACTAAATTCCATATGTAAAAATCAATCTGTTCTTTTTAAAAACAGAGACTTCTTTTTACTACTCTATTTTAAAAGAATAAAGACAGCTCCTACTGAGATGTCTGTTTAAAAGTTCAGTACATTCTGCTGCCTTATTTTATCTAGCAATGATGAACTAAAAGAACACTGAAAATTCAATCATGATGGCAATAATATTTGAAAAGTCTATAAAAAAAGAATGATTTAGGTGGTAAGAAACATTTTTTGCTGAAATTCTGAACTCTGTATTTCTGTTTCATTACATGAAAAATAATACAGGCCCTATGCAGAAGAAAACGTGTTCTGTGTACCACTTTGATGGAAACAAAACAGCGTTTTAAAAGGATCGTGAAATGAAAGGTGATTTTTAAAAAACACACAGGTATTTACATAGAGCCATTTACTCAGCTTTCGGAATCATGCCATTCCCTCTCCATAGTTTAGCCATCTCTCGGATAGTTTGCATAAGTATGCATTTATTTACTAATCTTCAAAGAGTCCCCATTTTTCCTAGCTTTCCACTGTAGTCATTAGAGGTCACAACCCTGTAGGAAATATGGGCTGCCATGGTAACACAAAATGTCTGCTACAGGCTTAGTGTAATTCCTCTCTAATAGAAAAACAACAGCAGCAAATCCTGCCTTTGATAAACAGGCTTATACGTTGTAAGAAGCCGCTACCTAGAAAGGTGTCTATCACTTCAAAACGGCTCTAAGTGAAATAAATGTAAAAAAAAAAAAAACAAACGGAAAACAAACTCACATGTTCAACATGATTAAAAAACCCCTAAATGCTACTAAGGTACACAAAGGAGAACATGGAAATAATTCGGCGTACCAATCTGCGACATCTCGTTAAATACGGCGGGTGAAGTTTGCAAGGCGCCGTGCTGCAGCCCGTCAAAGCAAGCCCAGCTCTACTCAACAACAAGTGTCTGCTGAGTACTTCTAACAGGATTCCTAGCAAACCTTTCTCATCACAAGGAAAAAGGCTGCATTTCCATTTGTCTGAAAAAGCAAAAATTCAGAGGGAGACAGTCACCTCTCTGATTGCAACAAGGTAGCCTGGCCTTCCCGGCTTGGAAATTCCTGTGGAAAAAAATGCATCTGGTTCCAATAGATAACTGGGGTTTGGGAGGGGGGGAAAAAAAGGGGTCTGTTTGATCTGGTGGTTCATGGGCATTACTGGCATTTCAGTGAAATCCCGCCTCGCTGAGAGGAAGGGTCCCGGTGCGGCCGGCTGGCTGGCTCGCCAGGGTGGGTATTTCAGGAGGGCTCTGGCCACCCCTCGCACCTGCACTCAACATTGCCTCATGCTTCCGAGTCCTGTCTACCGCTCCCAAAGGCTCCTGTCTCCTCTCCTGCCTTCCTCCTGCTCAGCGCACGCACGAAGGAGTGGTTTTCTTTAATGCATTACCCAGGATTTTCCCGAGAATGTGGGGTTTTGTGCCAATTTCTAGACTTCCTTGGTCTTTTTCAGATATTTTGCAATTGCTGATGGGATACTCCCTGCTCGCCATCCCGTACCACCGTCGGGGTGCCGCTCGGAGGGGATATGCCTTTGGTGTGTCTGCAGCAATGTGGAGCCTCCCCCCAGCCAAATCCTGTTTCTCGTTGTCTTTTGTTTACATTCCTCCAGCCAGTTTTCAATCCAGAGAGCAGCAGTCATATCTCCACCAATTCGAGTTAATTTTTCAATTAAGCTATTGCATTACCTCTACTCCATTCCCTATGCTGTTTGCTTTGCTCTTCTATTTTTTTTTTTTAAAGTGCTTAATTTTGCCTGATAAAATACAGTTCCTCTAAACACTTGGCAATCTGCTATTTCTTTCTATTTATAGTTGGTATACCCATCGCTTTAGGTGTCCTATGCCAGGAAGGGCAATTTGAATTTCTTGCGGGTTTGCATCAAGAAGGAGGCTGCTGAATCCTGTCCACCCTGGATACCCTTCTGGACAAGCCTCTCTGCAGGGGGATGAGAGGCTCCTCGTCCCACTCTCCTCCCTCCGAGGATTCACACCACCACGCCAGCAAGGGAATTCAGACCCTGAGAGTCGCTGTAACTGAGTCAAGATGTGAACCCCCGAGATTTCCCATCGTGGGGTCCCCCAAGAGCCCATGGCTGAGGATTCGCTGCCTGCGACAGACGCCTTTCTCACGGAAACACCATCCACCCCGACGGCAAGTTTCTAGGGCGGTTGGAAAACAGACCCTCACCTACTGTGAGCCTGATAATGAGGAACAGCATTTTGGGCAAGGATCTAATCCACAGCAGAAAGCCAAGCTCCCTTTATCCAGCCTGCTGCTATCCCGTGGCAGCCTTTCACAGCGTTTTACCAGCTCCATGCACAAAGAAATGCCAAAATATCTCTCTGCCTACACACTTTCCGATTCCTTTGGTTGGAGCAATAGTGATTTTTATCTTCTTCCTCCTCCACTACCGCTTTGAAGCCTTAAGTGTCAGAAGATATTTCAGATTTCTCCCCCCTTTCCTGCCTGCCCAGTTCAGGTTATGAGATGGTCTGTACTTTCAGCCTGTGCCCAAGAAAAGCCACTGAAAGCGTAATTAATACATGTGGGTGCTAATGCATCCTCCCTTGCATTAGTCCAAAAAAGCAACTTGGTCTGGAAAGTTCTGCTTTGCCTATAATATTGTCCCCAAAGACTGCCGTGAACACCCTAAAGCTGGCAGCTGAGAAACAAGTCCTTTTCACACCCGTCTCCATATCACCACCACTACAGCTGGGAATCAAAATGAGCGCTCACCCAAAACCCACCTCTGATGAGCCATGTTGTAGACGAAAGGTAGCGTGTTCTCAGGTATGGGGGGACTATCCCACGTCAAGTGAAGCGAGCTGGTTACACCCACAACAGGAATTGAGGGATGTTCCCAAACACAGCTCTCCCAGTAGTGTCCCCATGTCCCCGCATCGCCCCCTCACTAGCTGTCACCATCTGCTTTCTGCTTCTCCATAGGGTGCAAGTCCTCCTTGGTATCTGCTCATACCATGCCCGGACACAAGTGGCATCTGCAGCGTGGCACCGAGCCCCACATTAGAGCCAGCTGCTCCCAGCACAGCCTTTGGGGCCAAATATCTACCTGCCTTCTCCACTTACCAAGAGAAACCCTTTACGGTAACTACACACACAGTCACAGTGCATAGCGGGAACGAACCCACAGCACCGTTTTGCTCTACCGAGTCCTTTGCAGGGCCGCTCTTGCCACCATCAGCATCCTCCCCAGCCCCTCCAGAAACCCCCAGCAGCAGCAGCGACGAGCACCACTGACAGTGCCTCGCCGAGCACGTGAAGCAGCCGGACCACGTACGACAGAGCTCACCTGCAGCCTTTTTGCTGCCCGGAGAGAGCCCAGCAGGCTGGAAGGGGCTCTTGTCCCTGCCAGTCCTTGCAGAAGCAGTGGCCCCAGCACTGTGGTGGGCAGATGAGCAGCACACCATCGCTCAGACCTTCCTCCTGCCCTGGCATTGAAGATTTTTCACTAGAAGCCTCAATATTGTCTCCTCTAAATGGGTGCTTGCCCACCAGCACTGCGGGAGGCTTTCTCCTCTGCCCCATAGAACAAGAGAGCAGAAGGCACTTGCCACGTTGCATGTTGTCTCCTACCACCGCCAAGGTCTCCCCTGGGAGGAAAAGTAGGACATTTCGGCACTCTGCACCATTTTTTTACTTATTACCCTCTGAAAGAGGAAGATCTGGAGCAAATTTCACGAGTATAATTCATTCCACACACCATTGATGAAAATAAATGCACTTCTGTGCCACCTCATCTCACAGCCAATGGGGAGCTCCCTGCTTCTCCATACAGCTCCCAGTTGACTCCCACATCCACACGCAAAATCCAGCAGCCGGAGACACCACGCAGGTTGGAGGCAATCCTGGGGGACCCGAGCTCTGCAAACCAATGAATGAATTACCCTCCTCCATCGGCGAAGTTTGATTACACCCGCAGCTGATGTAATACCGGTAACGTGTGAGGAAACACAAGAGAATCCAAATCGCTTCCACAGGCTCCTCCCGCGCTGAGGAGCTGCCACGTGGCATCGCGCGGCCTCCACCCGCGCTGCCGTCCCACCGCAAGTCTCCGCACGGTGCAAATTAGCAAGGCAGGCAACCGCCGTAGAGAGGAAGGCTGCTGCCTCTCAAAATGTACTTGGGTAATTTATTTTGACAAGTGTAGCTTGGTTTTAATCATCGATAATTCTTCTGAGCAAAGCGTCTTCGGGTAAGCGGGCTGTAGTCTACTTTGTAAAAGTAATGAAGTTGGAGTAACAGGAGGGCTCGCTGCAGCGTTCTGCTATTAATCAGTGCTAATAAATGTGAAGAAATCACTGTTTTGTGTATGTAAATTATGGAATTTGCAGATAAGCAAAGTGTAAATGAGCGAGGTTTGGTGTAGACGAGGTACTTCCACTTTGTGCCAAGAACAGATAATAGCAAAGTACCCAACCGGCTTGATTGTCTTTTCCAATCCTACGTTTGTTAGTTGGGCTGTTTGGGCTCTGCAGTTACAACAAAGAGATCAGCTGCTCCCCAGAGAGCGGGCACTCCGGTTTACAGCCACCGAGGAACAGGGAGGGAAGCTGCTGCATTTTGGGTGACCAGAAGGAAGTACCGCATACCCAAACCATGGTTAAGTCCAGACAAGCCACCTTCATTAGAGCACTGTGAGGTCATTTGTTTCCGTGCATACGGCACTCATGGCGTTTGTCACCAACTGACCTTCAACCCAAGGTGCAGGCGAAGCCTCCTGCAGGGCAGGGACAGTGCAGACACCACACAGCAGCTTTAACGTACCCACAACCCTCCGGAAAGCACGTGGCCATGGCAGAGCGGATGGTGGTGACGTTTACACAGAATATCCCCTGGATGAGATGCATACTACGCGTTTCACTCCTGCACACCACTATAACCATCCCGTAGCTGCAAGAGCAGGGGAGGTGGTGTCAGTCCCTGTCCCACCATGTGAGACTCCTCCCCGGGACCTCATGCACACACACAAATGCCGTGATTGGTATGAACGAGCCGTCCCTTTGCTCGTGGACTGGTCAATATAAAGCAGTTCCCTCGCTAGGCACCAACATCCTATTCCTCCCATGATCTTACAAAGCTCTGGGACTCACCAGCATCCCAAGGAGCAAACCCACTCGCCAAATCAGCTGCGGCCATACCAGACTGGCAGCTTTCCTGGTTTCCATGGGGTAAGTGATGAATGCCAGTTCTCCCCCACCTGCGAACCCCTAGTCCTGTTTTAGCAGCACCATCCACAGCCACAGCCACAGGGCGAGTGGTAACCCTGGTGTTGAGGAAAGAGGGAATTTCTGCAGCATTTGTTATGAAAAAAATACACATGACTTTGTTTCCCCAGGAGCTGTTGACTTCAAAGAGGCAGTTTTGCTCCCAAGTTTGCTTTGAGACACACGAGCCAGGGAGCTGCATTAACCCCCATGCGAGGGGTTTTGGGTGGCCAACACGAAACGAGAGGAGCAGCATTTGGGGCAACCAAAGTCTCGAAGGTCTGGCAGTGAAACCCTGGCACAAGGAATGTTGCCAAGAGGCTGGGAACGTCACTAAACTGAGTGCAACTGCTTTTTTTATTCAGATGTTTTAAAATTAAAGCAAACTTTTCTAGCAACAGTAAGGAAATTTTGCTGTATCTTTATCTACCATTTTGAAGGCTGCTGCACCAAGTCATTACTTTAAATTTCCATCTTTGTCAATGCAAAATATTATTTCATCAACATCAAAATATCTGGAGAACGCTAGCTGACATTTCTGCTTGCAAGTGCGTTTGGGGAACATTTACACATTTATTTGCCTGGAAGAAATATGGTTTTAACTGACTCTCGAGTCGCTCACTTTTCAGAAGGTATTATCAAAACACGGGGCAAGAATCTCAGCGCAAAGCTCGGGAGGAAACCAGAGCAGATTTATACTATAGGAACTGATCTCATATATCAAATCAGACCTGCATGTAACAGCCCGAGTCATTGCTGTGCCGTTTGTATTTCTTTGCATGGCTTTATTCTTCGGGGAGCGGGGGAAAAAGGGCCACTTTTTTCAAAGAACAATATGAGAGCCCGGCCACAAAAGGCTCCTCCCAATGTAAGTAAGTTATTTCGCCTGGGAAAGCCCTTTTTCCAGCAAAGCAGGTTGGAGGGGAGAGGCGGACTCTTCCTCGGAAGAGAAAAGGCCGTCTTGTGCGCGGGCTGCTCCCTATTGTGCCGGCGCAAGGGTTTACACGGCCGCCGTCGCAGGGCGAGAGCCCCCGGCTGGGGCAGAGCCTCCCTTGCCCCAAGGGGCTGGAGGTACCCAAGGGTCGGGAGATGGAGGCAGGGGGAAACTTCTGCAAGGGAGCAGCCCCTTCCCCGCGCTGCCCTCATTTGTGTCATTTCAGACACAAAAGGGGAAAATACGGCATCGCGTCGAGCTCTTTTTCAACCGGAAGAGGGCTTTTTTGGGAATAAAAATAATGATCTTCCAGTCCCTTCAATCACGTTTTACTTCTTGGGGAGGAAAAAAGAAATGTGAAATTACTTTTTCCTCACTCTGAGGACTAGCTGTCACATTTCCCAATTTCACTAAGAGACAGTAGAGAGCATTTTCTGGCTCTGAAATCCAGCCGGTTCTGCTATGACTTCCCAGTGCCAAAAAAAGTGGTGGTGGGGGGGGGAATCACCTGTAAAGAATTAGGTAACAGAGTGTGAAAGGTCTCTGCCATTCAGGAAATACTTCCCGCTGGATTTAATTACAGATTGCAACTAAACCCCCCCCCGTCCCTTTTTTTTTTTTTTTGAACTTCAGACATACAATAACATGACATTTATTGAATGTGCTAGCATTGCAGCGGTAGTGATAGTAAAAAGCCCGGAGCACCACGTTGTTTACAATCAACTTTAAAAATATACTTTATACACCAGATTAATGAGAGTTTTATGGAGAAAGCACATTTTATCCGTCTACGTTAGGAAGTACCAATTACCAAAAGAAGAGCCTTTGCAGGCTGCACAGAGCGGTGCGGAGACCTGCTCGGGTCCCAGCGCTGTGCTGGCAGCAACGCTCCCCATCCTCTCCCCAGCCACGTCCCGGGGGCAATCTGCCTTTTACAGCCCACGCGAATTCCCTCCCTGCTCAGCAGCTTGCACAGATATTGGCTTCAGCAAGTCCTTCTCACATTTGGTCTAAATTGGGTATTTTCCCCTCAGTATCTCAGCTAAGATGAGCGGTCCTGATACAACAGTATTAAATGTCAAACGAGCAAAAAACAACGTGCAAAGCCAACGCAACTCTGCATTTAATTTAGGCAGTGTCAAAGCAAGGAGCAGAAAGGAATGGCGGGGTTTTTTTCTTTGCACATTTTTATAAAACCACCAAATTCAGCTCGTACTTGAGGCTCCTGTCCTAACCACCTTGCTAGAACCCCTTTCTTCCCTTATTCCCTATCAATATTAGGTTAACCAGCGGTAAGCAAAACAATATAACGATATCAGCCTACATTTGCGTCGCTAATTATACATGGGAACGTTAAAACTGTTCCTCTGTTGTGCATTTAATTTGCCCACTTTGGAACGAGACATTAGGATTTTATTTCTAAATGCGTTGATTAAATTGTGTCTCTGCTTCTGCAGCCAGAAATACAGAAGCTTTCCTCTATGTGTAGGTAATGAGCCATCCAACGCCCTGGAATTAATTTAAAAATTCGTATTCCATCATAATTATCTCCAGTCATTGTGCATAATAAAACAATTTGTTATAGATCAAATACTGTACGTACAGATACATTGAATTGGTGTCGAGAGTGTCTCTTAAACTCACAAAAGGGAGTAAAACTCAGAGTCCAGGCAAAAATCTGCTCCCCGGAAGGTGTTATCGCGTCAGTGCTACAGGGTAATTTACAGGATCTGCCAACATTTAGGAGTCTCTGGCTTGACTTTTTTTGGCTTTTATGAGCTGAAGAACAGAAGCAGGGTCACTGGAGAGATTAAGTTTCCTTTCTGCACTAACATTAGGGAGGGAGACAGAGAGAGACACGCCAAATAAGTGCTCTGCTGTACCCTGAAAATTAAAATACAGCTGGATTACTGCTCTAATGATGTGCTTTGCCAGCTCTTACAGGGTTCACAGCCTCCCAACACACAACCATGGGTGCAGAGAATTTGTACCCTCAGCATTTAACCAAACGAGGAGTTGGAAATGGTTTGCTTGGCTTTTTTGCTTCTTGGTTTGCTTTTTAACAAAACAAAAAACTGCTCCTGTTCATGCAGAGCACAGTAGAAATCAGTAGTAAATTTACCAACTGATACATCTATCTGCAATGAAGCTGGATTCAGTGAAATGGCAATGCCAGTAGAGTAGCACGAAGGCAGATTTTTTTCCCCTCCTTTGTGCTACAAGCAATAGAAATTCAGGTGATAACTTACTCCACAGCACAGCACCCAGAGCAGGAGCACAGGTCCTCCCATCCCTTAAAAACCACACAGACGTGGGATAAGGAAAAAATAGAATTGGAGGCATTCGTAGTAGCCAATTTTCAAACCTTTTTTTCCATAGGTTATAACTGCAAATCGAGGGGGGAAATTGGATTTCAAATTCTGCCTGCACATTTTATACATCTGCACTTTTTGATTAATCTGAGTTGCATGGGAGCGAAAGAGGTAATGTTTACCTCCTCGCCTCTGAAATGAAGAAAGAAAAACTTATTCTGCAACTATAGCATGATACGTAGGCAAAACTAAGAATGTGTTTCCTATTTTTTCTTTTTTTTTTTCCCCCTTTCTGCTTCCCAGGGAAAAAAAAGAAACAAACCATATATATATATACACATATATATGGTTTGGGTTTTTTTTTTCAGATTGCAAGTCTATTCCAGAGCAAAACACTATTCATTGCAGAAAGGGAATTTAACCTGATAAATCAGCTTTCTGCAAATCGTGATTGAAGTGGTTCATGTTCACATTTGAATGAGTTTTCTTTACCTACACATTTTTGTTAACTGGTTTAATAAATTATGACAGACCTTTAAAACACGATCGGAGCTGTACAGGATAGATTTACGATCAGCCAAACAGCGCAGTGGAAGGTAAATGCACAATATTTTAGTGCTTTCAATAGGAGGACTCTTTTTATTATTATTATTAATTGCATCAAAAGAATAGCTGAAGTCTAACGCTGTTTAGTGATCATTTTTCAAAGTAAACTGCAGAAACAGAAGGAAACTGTTTAAATCCAGAAACTATTTTGAACAAGTTAGCTGGAAAAGCTAAATTAGAATCCTATAGTAGTAACAGACTCAAAGCACGGAGCAATTTAAAATGGCAACAAAACCAGAAGGTGAAAATTAGATATTCAACAAATGACTTTTCCAACTAAATTATGCAGGCTAGTTTATGGTATTTCAAGTCTCTCTTCTTCTTCCCACACTTTTTCATAAAGCACTTGCAACCAAAACAGCAACGACTTTTCATTTCTCGTGAGGCAGCTGAGGGGATCAGAATGCCGTTTGTTAAACCACAGAACAAACCAGGTTCGTGCCCTGCAGTTTCGAAGGTGGTGTTAGTAAACGGTGGACAGATAAGACGACTGTGTCCTTTTGTGAACAAATTGTGAAGTACCAAAGGGGTAGTCACTTTTGTAAAATATCAAGTTATTTCTATTTAAAAAGTAAATTTCACAATTTTGTACGAATAGTTCTATTTAGGTACCTGCTGCATTTAACATTATTGCTGAAATCTAAAATAGATATGTAGATTTATTTTTTTTTAAATTGAGATCCATAGAAAATGCAAACTAATTAGCCACATGTATCAAAATTATTAATGTAACTTCAGCTATTCAGTTGCCTTGCATTATATAATATACGATCCAATAAATTAGGTAACATAACAAAACTAAAAATAAGGCTTAAGTCTCAGTACAAATTAAACTATAAAACATTATATTCAGTGCTTGAAAACACCCCATCTTTCATTTTTAAATTATAATTTAAAAACCAATAAAGGTGGTTTCATAAAATAAGGAAAACAAACTTGTTCCAATTTGGTATGAAAAATAATTGAATCTGACAATTTTACGAAAGGACTTTGTACGAGCGGAGCTACAAAGGCACAAATAAAAACCAGCGATTACAAAATAGCTATAATCATCCGACTGGCGTTTTACATGCTAGATGCTTGTAAAAAATGGAGATTATAAATGTGCACCGTGCACCATAAAACCCTGCATAGGCGAGAGAAGGAAAAAACCCCCGGACTCGAGAACACAATTGCTCTGCGCCTTTCCTACGTCGCAGCCATTCACACCGAGAAAGCTTTTAACCAAATCCGTCTATAGGACGGGGATGGAAAATGGATGAAATATATGTTTGTTCTGCTCTTTCATCCCTTTCTCACAGCCGTGGGAGAAGAGATACTTCGATGTCGTGTTAGTCACAGGGCAGAATTTCTTCCAACGTCTGTGCCTTGTCCTGACCACGACGCTGGGCTGAGCGACCCATAAATGAGGCTGCTTGTAATTAAAGCTGCTTTCCCAAACAGAGAGAGGGGGCTAACACTGTCCCTACCTGTGCCCTCCATTTCATCCCACAGCCAGCTAAAGAGAAATCCTCTTACGCCCAGTAAGGGGGTAAATGCACCCAAAAGGAAACAGCAAACTTGTGTTTAAAAGTGGTGGCAGAGGCAATACTGAATACTCCAGAAAAGGCAGACAGTGCTTTGAAAATTTATATTATTAAATTAATCTGGTGCTTATTCTCTAATGCATCACTCCTGAATTAAGAAAGTCCACACAACCCAACTCTACATTTAAAAAACTCTAAATCTTAAAAAAAACCTGATAGAGATTAACAAAAAAAAAGACCAGAAGAAATCCCCAAAGCAGCCTCCCCAGTTGAGTCAGAGAGTCACATTGGCACATTGAAAATACTGGAAATTCGCATAAACTTTGAGGAGATTTTGTTGTTGTTGTTTAGCAACTACGCTAAGCAAGAAAGCTACAGTAGAAACCGTCATAGTTTATATAGGTAAACTACCAAACCCAGCATCGCTTTTTTTTTTTTTTTTAATACCTTGGTGCCCCCTTTTGGTCTATACAATACAGTTCAAGGCATTTTTCCCCATTTAAAAATTTAATCATAAATCTACAGTAACTTCTCACTGGTGAAGTCTTAATCTAGAGTCTCACGGCTGCTCCACCTATAGTGACGGTCCACTGTCCCCGCTATCGATTTAGCCCCTGTGAACATGAACAAGTAGCAGCTAAGGTCAAAGGAAGGGGCTGATTTCCATTAGAAAAATTGCCCCAGTGCAAAATCCTGCTTTATACAGTTATCTTGATAGATGGGAGGAAAAAAAAAAAAATAAAAAAAGAAGAAAGAAAAAAAAAAAGACCCATTCATTACCTTTGCTACAGTATACTCAATGGGGGAAGGCTGAGGCTGGTGTGCGGATGATAACTTTGCCTGGCTACGTTTGTGCGTGCAACACTGAGGAGAAAAAAAGCTCCCAAGCAAGTGGGAGCCTTTGCTGGGCTCCAGGTTCTCGGCGGACCGCGTGCTGCTAGCATCGCACCCACACCTCGCCGATCTTTAAGAAGAAGAAATCAAAGTTTGATATATATTAATTAGAAAGAAAGAAAACAAAAAAACAAACCCCAAAACAACCTCATCCTGACGACTTTCATATCGCGGCGCTAGTAATTATGCCACAGAAACAAGATCTTTCCACGTTCAACATCACTGTGTGAAGACGAGCTTATTTCCAGCAGGGATATTGAGTCCTGCCATCTGAAGGGCCAATCAAGTGTGAAGTACAGTATAGTTTTAGACTCAATTGAAAGGAAAAAGCTTGACTACTAGTTCATAGCATGACAACTTTCATGGATTAGCTCAGACCCTATTCTACTCTGTGAAAGGGTATCACAGCATGAAGACAGTTTTCAATGCACTAAACTTTAATAGCTGAGTGGGGGAGCCAAAGCTTCCTTTTGGTCTCTATAGAAACAGTATAGCCAAAATTTGAGGCAAAATTAAGATTCTTGGGTTTCAGTCCTGTATTTACTCTCCAAGACGCCTATTCACAAAAAGTCTTCAGACTTTATATACATATATAATTATATAGATAATTACATACGTACTTGTGCATGCCATTTTTCCAATGGAAGATGAAGTGAGTTAAACCTGATTAACTAATTCCCCAGAGCCCCACCACTGCTTCCCAGTGTCCCCAGAGCCCCAGGAGGAAGCAGTGGGTGCGGAGAGGCACCCAAGGAGGGATCACCAGTGCTCGCAGGTGTTTTCCTCCCCTCCCAGTTGAAAACCTGTGCACCCTACACGTCCCTGTCCCCCCAAAGCTTTCACCCCCTTAGCTTCCTCCAGAAAGCCGGAGATTTTATTTAGGTGCCAGCTCCCAGAGCAAGACACTGCCAGCACTGAGCATCTCCTTAGGGAACGCCGTGTTTCGCCTGTTGATGCCAGAGGCTGATGGAAACTTAACCTGCAAGGAGCGGTGGCAGAGGAGCGACGGCGTTCAACCCAGCAGGAGAAGTTCCCCATTTGCTTTCTAAGTGCTCTCATGACGAAATGAAATGCTGAGAACAAGGGGAAAAACACGCTCCCGCGACAAACTCTTCCCCCACTCCTCTTCCCCAGCCCGCGTGGAGGGTGCGGGTGGGTTCCTGCAGGCGTTGTGCCCACAGGACGCAGGACCAGCCTACGTCACGCTGCACGTACACGTCGCACGCGGGTGCAGAGAAAACAGCGGCAGCTCCTATGCAGCATTAACCTCGTACCTTGTTTCACACTTGACCGTGCATTTGCTAACTACGGTTCCCAGTAGACGTTACCCCTACGCACCGACACACACACAAATACGTTTTCTCTTCCCACCTCCCGCATCTCCTCTCTTTGCAATCCTTTCAGCCGTGCCGTGGGGTACCGGGGCCGGGCATCCCCCGCGATGCAGCCGGGAGGGATGTTACCTGCAGATACCCACGCCGCGCTTTCCACCCGCTCTATTCAGGTTTGACACCTGCGTCTGGGCAGCGGCGAGGGCGATCTGGCTCCCTCGGCAAACTTGGCCGGGCCACAGATGCCTTTCTCCCCCCCCCTCCTTTCCCTCCCCGCACTGCCGGGATGTATGGGTGCCTCCTATGGAGAGTCTACATTTCACTCTAATGCTCCTACCCTCCCTTTGTGGAGCACTAATCCTGAGTCACCAGAGCCAGAAACTCGCCTTGCACAGCCCGAGAAGTGATTTCACTCCCCCCTCGCCCCCCCACCCTCCCCACCCCCTGCCTTTTTGGGTTTGAAGTTAATCCAGCTCTGGGCAGGGTCTCCCCGCAGCGTCCCCGCCATCAGAGCTGTGAATCCCTGCGCAGGCAGCGGTTTTTGATGGGGATCTGCCACACGGGCAGGGCCATCCTTGGGATGCTGCCACCCTGGGCCAGCTCTCCCTGGCCATGCAGGGAGCCGGGATCAGCCCAAGGCCATCACCCACTGAGCAGGGAGCCGCTGTGGGAGCATGCGCTTCCCTGCAGGGGTTGCAACTGGTTGCACGTGGAGGAGTTGCACTGCCAGGGCTGTCCCGCTCATCTTTCCTGAGGCTCCCTGGCACCCTGACCCACTGGTCAGGGACTATGGGGGTCCCACAGACCCTGGCATCACCCTCCAGGCCTCACTTCAGCGGCATCCCAACAAGATTCAGGGCTCCCCACAAGTGTGAGGAAAGCCCAACATCACCCATCATCTCTCAGACAAGCATCGTCCAAACCCTTCCCCGCACACTCTCCGCCGCGTACATCTGCTAAAGAAGTTCTGCAAAGGCAAATTTTGAATAAAAAGTGCTCCTACTCACAATGAAACAGAGATTGCGTGTTACCTCGTTGACCCAGCGTGGTTCAAAGCTGCCATACGCTCTTTCTTCTCCATCCTAGAGACCGTCACAACATCCCAGGACCAGCAGCTCCACCACCCTCACAGCACATGCTTTGAGCAGAGACGCAAAAAGCTGCTTGCTGCAAAACACACCCCTCCTTCGGGAGACTCCGTCCAGCTGTTCCCAGGTGAAAAGTGCGGACATTGGGCCACAAAGAGCAGCCAAAATCAACAGACACCTGATGACCTTAATAAATCTGGGTCATAACTGCATCTCCCATAGAGCCTGCCCCTACTTGGGCATCATTTCACAGGTTGAGCACATGGGTCAGGTTTTCCAAACATGACATCCGTGTGCTCCAAAAAATGCTGATGGGCACCTCGCAGATGGGCCACCAGCACACATTAAAAAAAGCATCAGCACCATCGCTGTGTCATACGCAAACTCACGTTCCCATCTGGAGGAGGTACCTTTGGACCAGCCAGGCTTGCTCAGATACTTGCCCTATGAAAAGGCTACGGGTGGCACTGGACAGCTGCTGGAATGCTCAGCAGTGGGTGCAGGCTGGAGGGAGAGGTGCCTGGTCACAGCCCTCATGCTCCAGTGCTGGACCACAGCCTCCAAGGCCATCTCTGGTTGGAGAAGTCTGGACCAGCAGCAGCGATCTGGGAGAAAACCTGTCCTTGGAAATCAGGGCTTTTTCTTGTCACCTGGTAAAAGGGATGAAATCCCTGTGGCGTCGGTATCAGCAAAACTGCCTTTGATGCTCAGACGCACTCATGATTAGGACAGAAATTAGAGAGACATGCTTATGGTTAAACACTATTTCCTCTGTTGGTTAAACACTACCTACTTTTCTCTCCATTAGGTACAACATCTCCAAAGCCCCATGGTCTAATAATAACCCCAAACAGAGACTTTTTTCTTTGTGCAGCACTCGTCTATGGAGGGAAACAGTTTGCAGTTTAAATTATATCCTTTCAACAGGTTTGAAAAAGCCACGGTGCAGTAATTACACACACTGGACAGGTCCTGTACCTCCAGTCACTCCCTGAGCATCCAAATATTGTTCCAAGGTTTGAATTAGACCCGATGCACCGAGACCAGTCATTTCGCACAGGGCAGAAAGTCCAAAATTTGGTCCATAGGCATGCATTGACAGCTCAATCGATCGCTGGGCTCCTGCCACCGACAGTCACGTGCACGCGGGCGGACAGATTCAATGGTCCTATTTAAACCTGCTCCCGGAGCCCTCGGGCCCTACATGTGTCACCGTGTTAGATGCCATTGATGCCGAGGCAGCTTCTTTGCAGGACGTCAAAGCATAATGGAGCAAACCCCTCATGTGTGAAGGGAAAGCCAGCCTTTTGCACCAAGGAATCCCCTCTATTCAGCCAGGGAGAGGTTTATGTTTGGAGTCAAACCAGACAGACATCAACGTGGCCAAACCCTACGGCCATGGGAGTGAAACAATGGTGACAATCTGCCAGGACGTGCTGCTGCCACCCGGCCCCATCCCGGGGGACGTGAGGAGCAGAGGATTTGGGGTTTGGCAGCAGGAGATGGGTTTGCCTCCCTGAAAGCACCCAGAGGGGAAGGAGCCGAACCCGGCTCATGCAGGATAGGTGAAACTGGCTTGTGCCATCCCTGGTGTTTGGAGGAGATGCTAGGAAAGCCCAATCTCTGCTTCTCCAGCCAAAGCGAAGGCTGTGCCTGCTCGAGGTGGCTCTGCCACTGCCCTGGCACAGCTGAAATGGCTGAGAGCACAGAACATCCAGGACTGCACAATTTCTGATCCCCAAACCAACCCCGGACGTAGCCCGATGCCAACAGGACAACACCCAGAAGCATGCAGATGTGTTGCTATTTCGTCTGAGTGCCAACTTCCCTTAGGGCAGATCTTGTTAAGGAGACCCAAACCAGCCCATTTGCTATGGGATGATACAATCCTCTTGGCTCTGCAAGGTCCAGAAAGGTAGCAGCGCTGGCCTCCCACGGTGCAGTTCATCCTTCTCCCCCTCAGGACGTTGAGCCAGGAGCGTGGCTGCGTGCATCACAACCCCACTGGCAGCATCCCTTCCCTGGGACCCTGGCACAGGAGCAATGCTCAGGACAGGGGCTCCTCTTCCCTCAGCCTCAAAGCACACACTGTGCTGAAAAAGAAAGATACGCAGTTACTTGGCTGCGTGTCTGAGAGCACTGGCAAGGCTTTGATGAGCTGTCACTCAGCCCAGACAAACGGATTTTCTGCTTGGGAGCACGATAGCTCCCCTGCACCAGGGCACAGACAGCGATTAAGCAGCCAGTGGTTTTTCCTAGTCTCCAGCCTTTCTGCTGAAAAGGCTTCCCATGCACAAACGGGCCCTCCTCCACCTACAAGAAGCCCCACGTGGGGATGGGGATGGTCCGGTGCTGGTGACATGGCACTGGCTGGCAGGAGAGATGCAAGTGAAATAAATAGATACCATCATGCTGGAGCAACTCTGCGCTGGACAGGCTCTTTCCACACGCTCCCTGTCCCACTGCGCTGCTCTGCACATGCCACATTTCCAAGTGCAAAATCGTGTTTCTCCAGGGGCCGGACCCAGCAGGTGGGGGCACAGGACAGGCTGGAGCAGCCAGTTTCTGCATGTCTTACGCAGGGCTGAGCAGGAGGGAGTCAGGGGATGGGAAAAGGCAAGAATGGCCGATTGCAGCCATGCAGTGACTGGTGCCAGCTGCCACAGTTACAGGAAGGCACTGGACCTTACTGGGGGGGGAAGGATGCACAAATCTCCCGGCATGGCCAGGTATGTGGCACATCCCGGGCCGATGCTATGAGACCCTGCGCTGTCTCCAAGGAGAGCTCTGCACCAGATATAAAACTTCGTGGGAAGTCTCACCCTGCTTCAGTTTCTTCTCCTCATTCAGCTGCAGACTCCTAAATGGACACTAGTCTGATAATCCTTTTCTCCAAGGCACATCTGCCTTTCGTTTTCTCTGTTCAATCTGTAGCTTAGCCTTCCCTCCGGAGGAATCATCTAAAGGATCTCTCATACTTTTTACTGCCCAATTTTTGCAGCAGTTGGGGCATAAACTGTTTGATAGACTCTGAAGGGTTGCCTTTGTTTCCCCAAAAAGGTGCTATTTTGTTCACAAACACTCTGAGGAGCTCGGCGGTCTCTTTTCCTACCTCTCTTTTCATCATTTTAACACAAAAGCTAAAGCTTTTGAAATCCCCTTTTCATGTCGGTACATTAGATATCTGAATTCCTCCCACATCTGAAGCCTGAGTCTGAACAGGAACTTACCCCAAAAATCTCAAGTTTGCAATTTAAGCAATTTCCTTTGATGCATTATTTAAACATACATTTTAATTATTAATTGAGACAGCTTAGTGCTGTCATTTAATAGCCAAACCCTGTATGAGGCCAGATCCTCACCTGCTGCAAACCCATGCTGCTCCCATCCCAGCGCCCCAGTCTTCCTCCCCCTCTGTCCTCTGCTTCTACCAAGGCACTTCATTAAATTATTTCAACAAGCTCCCCTGATTTGTGTTCAAAGAATTCAGCTAATGAAGTATTTAAAGATTTTTGTACCCCAAATTAATCAATTTACAAAACACCTCGAGAAAGCAAAATGATAGTTTTATGCAAAATCATGCTTTGCAATGCATCACTGGAGGGAAAATTGTGCCCTCTCTGTTCAATTTAAGGAAGAAACCACCACCTGTTACTTTTCTTGCCTTTGTGAGAAGTGGGAGATCTCTTCTACAGATATTTTGCCCTCTTTGCCCCCATATCTCCCAACCTGTTTAGCTGCAGCCACTATTCCCCCCAGAGGGGACCGATGAGTTTTCTGTGGAAAACAGATCCCCAGGTGGATCCATCCCTCCTCGGTGCAACGCTGCACCAAGAGCAGAGCCAAGCCTTATCCATGGCTCCTGCAGTGTAGAGGGTGCCCCAGGCAAGATCTGCTTTCTTGCTCCCCTCCTGCCTCACTGGGACTAGAAATTGCTCCTTCTCAAATGTCCTTTCATCGAGGTCCATGCTTTCCCCACAAAATTTAACAGATGGGTGCAGAGGAGCCATATATATCACTCGGGCCAGGTAGAGAAGGGAATGCTGCATCTACTCCCAGCAGCTGGAAAGGGTATTTAGGAACAGGACTGGGGTCAGCAGGAGAGGGGAGCAGCCCTGGAAAAGCTGCAGGGGTTGGGGTGCATGCAGAGACTCACCCCATGCTGTGTGTGCCCCGTTCCTGAGAGACCACCCTTGGCCTCCCTACAACTGCAGCTGGGGATTTTGACCACTCAAATCCAGGCTTCATGCTGAATTTAGGGTATTGAGCGGGGAGTCTCAGGGTGTTGAATGAACCGCAGTGAAAGTGGGCTGCTGGACCCAGGTGGGTCAAAAGACAGCCCTGCCAGCAGAAGGTGCCCAGCGGTACATCACCTCTGCTCAGCGCAATCTCCTACATGTCCCCGCTGCAGCCCTCAGAGAGGAAAATGAGAAAACCAGGTGACCTGCACCCACCTAGTAGCAGCTCTCTCCATCCTGGCCCCAAAGCCAACCCCCGTTTATCCTAGCACACGAGCAAGAGCCTAGACCAGCCGTGCCCATCCCACAAGCACCAGATTCACATGCGTCCCTTTGCATTTTGGGCATCTGCCCAACGAAGACCTCAGCTGTCCACCCGGGGCTCAGTAGAGATGCTGAAGGAGCCCAGGAAGCAGCTCCCTGGCATTTCCCAGGGTGTCCGCGTTATCCCACCCTGTCCATGCACCGACAGGCAGGAAGGGCTGTTGGAAGCGCGGGGGCTGTGGGAACAACAGGCTTTGCTGCTGCCGGATACCCCAAAGGAGCCAGCAGGTTGATTTATTACTGCTGTGCTTTGGGTTGAAGTCGTATGTTCCCCAAACCATAATTAACTGCCATACTCAAAAAAAAAAAAAAAAAATTACACTAAACAAAAGCACGCAGGCTGCCCCAACGTGATGCACTTTGTGTGATTACTCAGCACAGCGCGACGGCTGGACCTCATGGGCTGGAGACACTCGCCACGTTCACCAGCACCAAATTCATCCACCCCAAGTCTCATGGCTTTTGTTTTAACTCCCCAGAATGCCAACCGCAGAGATCCTTGGGACACAGGAGGGTGTGTTTTCTCCAGGCGATGGAGTAAAAAACCCGTCCTAAGGAGCACTTCCATTTTGGCTCAGTGGCGTTGTAAAGGAGGGTTGCTATTATTGCTGCCTCTTCATCTGCCCTCGGCCCCCGTCGGCTGCCTGTGTCTGGCACTGGCCAGATATGATTTGCTCACCCTACACACACACACGCCAAAAATTAAGGCAATTGCAGGAAAGATTTCCCCTCCTGCAACTGGATGTTGGGAAGCCCACGGCACCTAAGAAACCGGTAAATTAGCTGCACGCAGTAAAACTGAATTTGGTTTCCTCTCCACAAAACCATGAAGATATTTATATATAATTTATCTTTCTAAGTTGTCATGTGGCAAAAGACCTCTCGCTGTGAGGCAAGCTTCTCTTCCTACTTAGAGAGAATTACGTGATTAAATAGAGACCTGAAAAGTTGTGAACAAGCATTGAAGAAGAAAAGGTTTCCTCTTAAAGCCTTAATGAAGTGGGTTCATTCCTCCTCCAACATCAACTTAGCCTTGTGTAGTTTGTTTTCACTCTGGTTAATCACTGACCAAAGCTGTAGTGCGGACCACCAGTTCCCAATAACCCATAAAAGGCAGATCAGAAGCTATTGTTCTTTTCTGTAGGGCTTAGCAGACAACAGCTGAATAAACCTGTTCAAAGTCAGAACAGTCAAGGAGGAACAGAAGCCCGGCCATCGGCTGTGGGGAATCCTGAAAAGGAAATTCATTTATTATGACATAATTGATAGCGTGCACACAAATATGCTACGCGGACCTGATGCAATCTTGGATAATTAAATACGGAGCAATTAATGGGTCACAGTTAGAGAAAGCAATGCTGTTGCAAAGGGGGAATTCGTGCCTGCTTGCTGCCCGTGGATGCTGGCACCTGGTGGGTGCTCCCAGCATCCCGCAACTGAGATTTTGGGAAAAATCCTTCCATGGGGGAGGACAGATGAAAAGGGGAAACCTGTGCAACTGGGTCTTTGGAGATTACACCCTGTAAAACTGTTAGAGCTGAGCAAGAGGCAGGAAGGGCTGGAACGCGCTAGGAAGAAACTTAAGGTGACTGCTCACCATGAAGGCTTTGGGGAAGTATGAATGCAACCTTCGATGGGAGGCACATTTTTGTCTTATTGTTTCGTTTGGATTCACAGCACTTGCGAACATGCACACAGGGTGCTTTGGCTCTAAGAGGGGGCTCTGGTGCTGTAGAAACTTAGCTTTCTCCTACCACTACCTACCCAAAAGGAAAAGTTTTGCAAGAATATAACTATCTTCTGAAATAAAGAATCGTCAAGTAAAGCGTCAAGATGGTGCTTTTACTCCAAATTTGCTTCTGCCCCTTCCTGAAGCAGCAGGGTGAGAGCTTCACTGGTGGCTGTGCCCCCCCCAGTTCACAGCAATGACTCCATCAGCGCTTTCTGCTCCAAGATGCTTCTCATTAAGCTGCTTGCCGAGCAGGGGCCAGGTGAGAAAACAAGCCTACAATGACAAATTTAAAGAAGGGCAAACAAACCCCACAACAAGCCCTGAAGTGGCCACGCTGCCGATGACGTGACAAGGATGGACACATCCTCTCCAACCCATGGAGAAATGTCTAGTTCAGCTGCTTCTTCCCCTCCCCAAAATCTCTGAAGCCACTTGAAGGTGGCTCATCCTCTACATCCCTGCCCCGGCACTGGCTCCTGGGACGAGCGCTCATGCTTTTACGCTGGGAGGGGAGGCTTCTCATCCCTCTGCCCAAGTGGGGACCTTCCCTGCTATCTCCTCCCGGCCGGCCCCAATGCCAGCACTAAGCACCAGGCTCCCTCCATCTGCTCTGGCAGCTCCTTTTCCCCGCTGGGTGTCATTTCTATTCTCCACACTGCCGACAGCTAGCCCTGTCCGGGTGCAGGACATGCCTTCACCGCTACCTTCCACGTGCAGCACCATGTCTACTACATGTACGCTCGGCGTCTTGGCTTTCAGTTGAGGCAAAATGATTTCCAGCATCCCTCAGAGCCATCCAAAAACAGTGGGACCCATCCCAGTGAGGCTTGAACTCCGGGCTTTGCTCTTCCCAATGGATGATACATTGAGGTTAATGGGAGATTTAGGACACTTGACCACACAAAACTTGTGGCTGCAGTGAAAATAGGAGCCCCAAGGAGAAAAGCAAGCACAGGCGAGGCTGGGTGAAACCCCCGAGGAGTCACCCTGGGAGCAGCGTAGGTACCATGTTTTGTAGGTCCCCTGGGAGAGACATGGCACTGCTCTGATCTTGGTGGGAGAAGGAATAAGTGGAAAGGTTCAGGGAAACCAGGAGGAGTCGAAGCAGCTTCTCTCCCCTTTTCTTCCCCAAGTTAAAGCAAAATAAACAAATGAAACATGTCGGTAAAAATAAAGATTAAAGAATAATAAGCAGAGGCTGATTAAGAGCAACAAAGTCTTTGGCTGAAACAAGGATTTGTTGTTGCTGCTGCGAGCAGGGAGGGAGGGAGGGGTGGCAGGGGGAGAGCCCTGATTTGGCGAGAGTGCTGCAAACTTTAAGTTTTAGACATCATTTTCTATTTTTCAGCAGTTTATTCCTCTCACCTGCATGCTCCATGGGGAAAGACTGGTTGCTTTAATTCTAACATTTGGAGTGGAACCCATTCACGAAACTTTCTGGCTGTGTGATTCAAACGAGCCTTCTCTTTCCTCTTTTTGTTCTCACAAGAAAATCAATTCACTTGAAGAGCCTCTTAATCCCATTTTTGCAATCAACAATTGCCACTTGTATATCGCTCTAATAGATTAAGAAGTGGGATGATGCGGTTGTCTGGTCTAATTCAACCCTATTCAGGTAACTGCAGCCCGAGGCACTTTGTAGTGCCAAGTGTAGAGCTCTACAGGAAGACTTTTGCTATCATAATTTCCTGTGGAGCTATGCACTGCCCCCACTGAGTAGCCTGAATTACTTTGAATTAGGCCCGACAACCACAGAGAGCAGAAATCCAACAAGCAACAATAACCAAGTCTTTGAGCATGACTTGCATGGGTTATTTTTTTTTCTTTTTTTTTTTTTCCTTTGCATTCGAACAGAAAGAAGGAATTTCAAAACGCGCATCTATTTAAATGACAGCGACCTGCCATAAATCAAGTGGGAAACAAAAGGGGAAAACAGTTTAAATGAGAGAGAAGTTGAAGTGGAGGAAAAATTAATCAAAACAGTTTTCAAAAAAAACTTCATCGTAAGAGCCTGTGAAAAAAAAATTTCGGGCCTACAGCATCTCCATGGCAACAGAGAACAAGCACATGTTGGATACCAAAATCATAAAAGGTTTGTTTTGCAGGGATGAAACAGAAACAGATGGATCCATGCTTAGTTTTAGTTTAATTTGTTAAAACATTTCAGGCAATTTATCAGCCAGTATGCCCAACTGTTAAAGAAATACCTAAAACAATCATAAAACCTGCACAAGCTTTACCGACAGTTCTGCAACATGCGCCCCAAAAAGCCGAGAAGCGCCAGAGTGGATTTAAAGCCATAAATATAAGGCTTAAAACCGAGATGTGACTTGAAAATCAGGCTGACATCGCATCAGGTAAACCAGCCTAACGCTGCTTTTCAGATATGCGCTTCAATCATAAAACCATCTCTACAAAGGAGCAATTCTCCGTGCAGGGAAAAAAAAAACAACCCTGGCATATGTTAAATCGTTGTCTGGTTCCAGAGAGTGAATAAATTGGACAATGTGGTTAAAAATGCAGCATCTCGAGGGGTACAAGTTTAAAATGTTCTGGGTAGCAAAACTCTGATCTCAGAAGGGTGAAAAGAGGTTTCTTTCCTTTTCCCTTTTTTTCCCCCTCTTTTTTTTTTTTTATTTGTCATCATCCCTTAATTATTACCAACATGGCAAAAAATGAATTAAATCTAAATAAATATCGAAGGTTTCTCTTCTTAAGAGTTTCAATCGCTATTCCTACTCTTTTACCTTTCTGTGTTCAGAAAATAAAGAGAACAAAGCGGGAGCCCTACTGGTTCAAAACTAGCAGAACAGACAAACAACAGAGCACAACTGTTCCCTCATGCATGCCTGGGATTAGGATAAAAGCAGAAAAGACTTCTGAGAAAAAGAAAACAACAAAAGAAACAGGAGTGCTGACAAAACTTTTTTTCTTTCTATTGAGGCAAAAGAGAGAGAAAAAAGGAGCCCTGCTAATAAAAAAAGAAAGAAAGAAAGAAAGGGAAAAAAGAAAGGAGAAAGAAAGATAGAAGAAGAAAGATTAACAAACATAAGTAAAGGGTTTCACCTCCTGTTTTACTTTTTACTTTTAGCCCAATCTGGTCAGGGAAACAAGGCACAGGAGGAGAGCAGATCCTAACCCAGGGCGCCCCGAAGGAGAGGACCGCGACGCGCTGCCGGGTCATCGGCTCCGTCTCGGCCCTTCGGCCCCGCGGGCACAGCACGGTGTCGGCCGAGCTCTGCCTTGCCTCTCCCCGCCGAGGAGCGGCTCAGCTTCGTGCTTGGGGGCTCTTATACCCCAAGCTCTTAAACTTTTACATCTATTATTAGGTTCAAAAAAAACCCAAACGCACACAACAGAATGGTTTCAAATGGCCTCAGAGGTCAAAACAGCTACCGAGGCAAGAATTTAAGATCTTATGAACTACAGACTTCAATCGAACAAGTTAGTTAAGTTGACTGGCGCTGCAGTTGGAAGTCGGCGCCGCTTCACTGGGACCTGCAACTCACCCAAGAAACCCCAAACTGAGACGCACAACACATTTACGTTGGGCCAAGAATTACCAAAGAGTTCCCAAAGTTTTTTGGATTTCAGCAAAATTTGCCCGCCGAGGGCCCAAAGTGGTTCCTGGTGTCTCAGGGGCATCACAGATGCCTGCAGGGCAGCTTGGTCCAGAGCCAGCCACCGCACAAGAGGGGTCAATACCCTTGGGCTGCGTGTGCCAGCTTGCAAGGGGCTTACCTTGGTCCCAAATTCTCAAAAATTGATCCAGATCTTGCAAATGGCAACTTACTGGCAGTCCCGTGACTCGGCTAGATACCTCGAGCTGTTCAAACCCTTGCTTACGAAACCGTGGTTTCCTTTGCGATATAACCAGATATGCACATCTGTATCATCTACCGATTTGTGAGCAGCAACAAGGAGATCAGCAGCCTTTGAACTGCCAGACATGCAGGGGAAAAGCAAAGGCTGCCATCTCCCGTGCGCCTGCCCTGCGGTGGCCCCGGGGAGGGATGCTGCCACCTCCCTGGGAAAGGCACCAAGGCCTGCCCAAAGCAGATGGCAAACGTGGAACAGGAGGACCTAAAGCCCCGCCAGCTCCCGCGCAGCCCCTAACTTCTCTCAGGAGGGGAAAGGCTGCAGTAAGACGGTGTGCTAGGCACAGCGCCGAGGCCGCGGGGATGCTGCGAGGGGGATGCAGCAGTGCCCAGGTGGAGGCAGGCGGAATTTCTGCTTTTCCTGGGATACAAGCATTTGGCCGACAGCAGGGTCCTCTGCACACAAAAATAAGGCAAGCGCTTTGGGGTCTAAATGACTTATTTGAGATTGAGGGGAGGGAAAAACAAAATGAGCAAACAAAGAGTGAAGTGAGATTGCAGAGAAGCTGCTCCAAGCCACAGCACAGGCAGGATGCCGGCCACGTTGTCCTTACCCAAGTCCATCTCACTTGCACCAACAGAAAAGGGGCCGATGCTGTTCAAGTGCAAGTCAAAACTGAATTTTTGCTCTAGGATGTCCCAATGCAAAGACTCTGGTGGGTACATCACTCGGGATGACCCAGTGCTCATGGACCCTGGGAGGGGGGGCAACACAAAGCAGGCAGACAGAGCCAACATACCATGACAGCCTCCAGCGGGGTTTTGCCAGCAGAGCTGGTCGTATGTTGGACAAGATCTGATTATGCCTCACAGTGCAGACCCCACCTGGCCCCAGTGACCCACACCTCCCCAAAAGGCAGATGCCCCAGGAGAGAGGTCGCCTGGACCAACACACCTTGTAAATCTACAGGATCCAAGTCTCACTGGTGCTGATGGAACGGCTGGGCTACAAACGGGCTTTTGCTGCTTCCCTCCCTCCGGGATACACAAAGCAAAGTCGTATATGAGGTATTCAAACACATACCATGAGGACATGTCCATTCACAGCACACAAGCGTGGGATAAGGAAATAAAGGCTTTGTAGGCGAGCACATCTCCAAATGCAAATTGGCAGCATCAGAGGCTTAGCCTGAGCCCTTCTTCCTGAAGCATAGAGGGCATGCTCTGCCCTCTATGACCATTTACACCAAACATTGTCCTCTAACTGTGTTACAGCAGTTGAGTACCTGGTATCAGAAATTCAGCCCAAAACTGCTATGCTGACATTTCACCCGTTAGCAGCAGGGGATCATGACCCTGCAGAAGGAAACATCAAAGCCTGCTGCTCTCAGGAGCCTCTCCGGTGGGGCATCTCTGCTCGGGCAGAGCTGTGCCAGCGTGACCCCAGCCTCCTCCAGGAGCAAGAGCCCCAGGGTGCCCAGCCCTGGTTTGGAGGGATGGCACTCATCCCGGATTAGCCCAGCTGGCCACTGGTTGTCACTGTTGCACCATTAAAATTGAGTTATGTCCAGTTGATCCCGGCTGTACATAAGGTAATCTTTAATGGCAGGAGCTCAGAAACATTCCTGGGAACATGGTAGCATTTACACTCTTCAGTTGCAATGCTGGATTAGGTTTCTGTGTCTTGAACTGATCCTAATGTGCAACACCAGAGATGCCAACGGGCACGGCCTCCATCACAGTGTCCATCTCTCATCATGGCTGTGTCTGTCTCCTAAGGTTTCTCCTAACATAAAGTCTCACGTGCATGGTAGCAACAGTAAGCTTTACAGAAGTCACCCAGTGCTGCCACCTAAACTTTGCAAGGTACCCCATCCACGCAGGCTCCTCTCCCTGCCGCGTTCATCTCCAACACCAGGGAGAACACTTTCCCCTCTGCGCCTGCTGCTCCATCCTCTTCTCTCCTCTCGCCTTGCTCTGGCCCCAGCTCATGCAATAATAATCTCTCCCCCAGAATAATTCCTCCAAAACCAGCAAGACCGAAACACCAATCACAAAACCATCCGTAAACCCCAAATCCAACCTGCTCAGCTGTACATGCCCCACTGCTACCTGTAGTACCTGTGCTCATGGTTTCTCACCAGCTTGCTTTATCTTCTGAACTTTTCTAGATCCCCTCTCCTGCCTGTATCTTTCTGGTGGGGAAATCATGTGTGCAGTGCCTGTCACCAAGGTGGGAGCTGTCAGAGGAGATCCCTGCAGGCAGCATCAAGATGGGCTTGGGTTTTAAGGAGTGGCGGGAGAGTGGAATAACTCTCAGGGATTTAAAACGGTGACTGCAGGCAATTATTTTCATGTTGTTTTAAGTCTGGTCCCGTGGAAAGCCTTGGGCTCAGCTCTCAGAAGCATTGCCGCATCGCATCCCGTACAGGGAAACGGTTATGTTCATACCATTTCTACAACAAAATTAACAGTTAGTAGTTACCAAAATAGCAAAATTCAAATAATGATTAAGACTCATTATTCCCTCTGCATGGTCCAAATTCTCAGTTTCTTAGAAACGCTGGTAATTCCTATTCCGATCGCAGATTACTTGAGGGTGGTGAACCACTGGATCAGGTTGCCCGGAGAGGTGGTAGATGCCCCATCCCTGGAAACATTCCAGGCCAGGTTGGATGGGGCTTTGAGCAACCTGATTTAGTTGAAGATGTCCCTGCTTATTGCAGGGGGGTTGGACTAGATGACCTGTAAAGGTCTCTTCCAACTCAAACTATTCTACAATTCTATGATTATGCTCTGTCATACTGTACTCACATGCACTGAGCACAGGCATGTGTTTCCCTTTTGAAAGACTCTCTAGGGACTTTTTTTTTTTCCATTCACACCTGTAATTAAAAAAAATAAATAAATCCAGCCTGCAAAGTGAGATTTCAGTAATTTTTATAGATGTTATCTTTTCTTGCAATGTTCTGCTTTGCTGAACTACACACCCTACAAGCAGTCTTCAAAAAGCAGGTGGGACAACTAGAGCAATCCCACTGAAAAGTAAATAAAAGGACCAAACACTGAGCATTTCCCTCCATTACAACTGCTCTCTATATAAAAAATAGGGAATAAAAAGGATTTTTTTCTTTAAAAAGATATCAGATGTTAAACACTCCAAGTGTGAGATATTTGGTCTTTGAAATGTCTGGGATCTAGTCTGCCAGATGGTTAATGAACACATATTTGCAGCCCTCTCGGCTGCTGGAGATGCTCCAGGTTTCACTGCTGGCGGGGCCCTGGCTGAGCTCACAGAGCCTGATGTTGGCGAGAGCGTGTTCCCACAACACCCACCCCATGGGGTGCATCACCCCGGGAGCAGGACCACAGTCTGGTGCTCCCCTGACCAAAAACGCTATGAAGTGGAGAGGGGTGTACAAAGCATAACTGTAGAGAAAAAGATGATAGACAGAAGCTAGACTGCAAAGAAGAGGAGATAAGGTACCACAGCGATGGCTGTGAACAGAAGGGTATGTCCCATTAGGTGATGATATATTTGAAGAAAATATACTGAGGCCACGATGCTGGTAATCATTAGTGCGTCATTAAAACCATTCCTGTTTATCAAAAGCACGAGCATGTGCTTAACTGTAACAGAGGGCTCAGGTCCCCTCAGTTGGCTGGGGTGCTCGAGCATGCATTGAACTGCTTCGCTGCTTGTGGTCTGTACGATGGGTAGCTCTGTCCCAGGATTTCTGCAGGGAAAAGCCTCCATTGGCATCCAAGCAGGATAAAATCCTGCTTATCCCAGAGCCCATGGAAATTTTGCTCAGCAATAAAGCCACCTTTTTGCGTGGATTTCCCAAGAAACCAACTCATCTCAGTGACTCATCTCCTGGCTTTTTAATCCAATATTCAAATCACATGCACACAAAATCATGTATAACTATCAAGATTAATAATGTAATCAAGTCTCATTTGGGCAAGATATCATCTTGCTTGTACTAATATTTGATTTCTATTACAAATTCCTCATGCTGCTAAAACCTTCCCCTCTGGACTAGCCTGTAACATTTGCTGCTGAAGATGTATATAGGGATGGAGATGAGGATGGAAAACACCAACCCCCCCACAGAGGCAAATCTCAGATAATTATTTAGTGCATTTACATAGAGATAGTTCCAGTTTTACAGTAGGCTAAAACACTGGACTATGCGCAGAGTTAATCTGACATAATGAAGATAATTTTCTGAGCTTATATACCGCACATCTCTTTTACAGGCAGGTGCCAAGGACCAGAAAGGTTTTCAGATGGCAGCATCGCTGCTTGGTTGGCAGCTCATTAGCAACTTGTTTCGGCAACGCTGATGCAGCTACGAGTGTTGCATAAACTCCTATTAGGTGATCTGGGCTTGATGCCACACGCTTCTTTAATAGCAGTTGTGGTTTTTTGGGCAAACAAATTTTATTCCTTTCATGTTCAAATATGAAACACTTTCATGCCACATAAAATTATGTTAAAACGCCCAAACTTACACACTGAAGTTTATTTTCACCAGAGAGGCATCAGACATGTATAGATAAAATGGAAGGATATTTCCGAGTTGTATATTATAAATGTTCATTGAAGTCAAACAGAGTGGCTTTCACTGACTTCAGCAGACACTGGATGAGATCTTTGAAGATCAAAGGGTGCAATTATATCTTACTTGCTGCTGTGAATCTGAGTCTTAAGCAAATTATTCTGTTGGTCTCTTTTTTTTTTTTTCCCAGAGAATAGCTTGTTCTGAAAAAGAAAGGACAGCTTTGGGATTGGAAGTGTGCAAAAAGCCAAAAAAAAAAAAAAAAAAGAGTTGCTATGCCCCCCCAAAGACATCTGAGATACTTGGCAGGCTCCTTCAGGGTGGGAAAACTTATCTTTAGAGCCATATTGCAGCTAAAAAGCCCCAGGAAAAATGAGGTTTGCATGCAAGCATGCCCAACCCCTCTCCACCAGCAGGGACTTGTGCAGTAAGCGGCATCCCTGGCACCCACGCAGCCTGGGGACATCACGGCTGCCGGGTGACCACAAGGCGCGAGCTGTTCACCAAGAGCAGCAGAGGTTGGAGGTTCAACAAGGCTCATCATCCTTGCGCCAAACAGTGGATGCTCTTTATTTTTAAAATGAGGGGGTAGTCAGCAGGAGGGGGCAATTGCCATGGGTTGGGACAGGTTACAATTAAGAGTAGCTGATTTTCCAGAGGACTGGAAGCACCAGGTGACATCAATGATCTGAATTACAGCAGGATCAGACTGAGTCCCAGGGATTCCTCTGCTCTTGCAGCCCACCAGTAGGCAGGGTGGGCCCTTGGTTTCAGCTCATTACCTGAATTACGCACTTATTACGCTCACATGAAGGGAGACTAGCAGTGTGCAATTATTTAGTTCACCAACTAATTCCTTTCCATCCAAGTTTCCATTTGGCTTCATTTATTGTGTATTTTTCTGATGCACCTCATACACAGCTGAGCATTCCTCCTCTCAAGGACACTGGTCACCACTGGCCTAAAAGCACAGCTCGTTTCTCCAGTAGCGGGCTTCTCATATAGACTGGCTACGGGCTGGGGACATGACAGTTACCAAGTAATTACAAGACGTAATTACACAACTAAAGTACGTGGACATGGGAAAGGCGCAGACTCATCTGAATGTTTGTATAGGGCTCTGTACCTGCTGTGATCTAACAGAAAAGCCGAAAACGCATTCGTGCTGTCCAGAGTTTGGATGGCTCCAGATCTGCAGCTGCCTTGGCCAGTTGTCACCTCCAATTTTCACGTGACCTTATGACCATCTCGGGGTGGTTGTTTGGTGCAGCCTCACAAAAATCCCTGCAGAGATCTGAACCAACCCGGCTCCCGGGGACCTCATTGGATATGGGCTAAGGACCTGAGCATCCTTCAGGGCAATGGGCATTTTTAAACCAGTCACAGCAGCAGTAGTCTGAACTTTGGCTAGCTTGAGCAACTCTAGCATCTGGATAGTTAGCTAAAACTTAGCTGAGCCTCCTACACTTTATCCCTCCTCCTTGCCTGCTTCCTCCTATCCCAACTCAACCTCTGCTCCTACCCCCACAGCCCAGGCACTGTCCCCTTGCCATCCATCTATCCACAGCCTCACGCATCCCGGGGATGCAGCCAGCAGCTGGATCCCCACATCCCAGCCGGGCTGGGACAGAGGCACTCAGCGTTTTGCCACCCTCAAGAGCCACGGTGGGATTTTACTCAGACGACACTGTCACCAGCAGAGCTAAGCAAGAACTGCAGCTTCAGCAGCAGCAACCCCCGCGGTGCGCAGAGACAAAGCCAGAGGCTTTAAGGAGCTTTCGGCGCTCAAACAGAACACCCCAGAGAAGCGAGAGCCGTGCGCGGGGACTGTCCCCTCCTGGGTCCAACTTGGGGACCCAGTGCCACCTCCACGCCTGGCACCCTGCGAGCCAGAGCCTCTGCACCAGTGCCAGCGTAAGCATCCCAACTGCAAGGCAGGAGCAACCCAGAAATCCTACCTTGGGTGAAGATGGGTGGCAGAAACCCTATATTGCAACAAACCACTATTTTTCCCCCAAATAAGGGCTGCTATCAGACAATTCCCAGCAACCCGCCCTCACCTTACACACACGGCAGCAACCAACCACTCGTCAACGTGGCTGGTGATGATCAAGTGCAAGTCGCTGACAAACAGATCAAATTAGGCAGGATTAATTAATTAACATCTGTAAAGGAGTTTGCAGGTGACAAGGATTTGTAACTGCTATGTCTCAGATTCCAGTGGGCCTTCAAGGTCATTACACGGAAAGCCACCACGCCATCCCCTTTCCCTCCCACGGGTAGTCCTGCGGGTACGAGCCACGCTGGGGCTGGGAGGGCCCCAGGGGCACAGTGCCACCCCTGAGCATGTGCCCTTGCTCTGCCACCCCATGGCTGTTTCAAGCAGGGAGGGCAGAGCCCCAAAAGTGCTCATTTTATCCCCCATGATGCTCATTCATCCCCACGCACCCACATCGCTCCCAAGCCTGGGAACTGTGATTCACCTGCTCCCCGGCTGATGGCAGACAGAAGTGAATGAAATTTGAATTTATATAGCATTTTCCATCCACCAGCATCTTAGTGCTTTGATTAAAAAAACAAACAAACAAAACAAAACCCAAAACCCCAAACCAAACTAAAAAACCCACAACAGAAATGAAAAACCATGGGTGAGAAGTCCTGCCACACCTCAGAGCCCCCCCTGCTCCTCACAGAGCCCTTCCCCTTTGCTTTCCCACACAGACTCACCTTCCACCTGCAGTTGGAAACACTTAAAAGGGTAGCCTGTATCGAAATAAAGCCCCAAATCTCTCCCTGTACTAGTGATCAAACCCTGTAACTACCAAATCTTCTGGGAGGAACACGGACAAAAAGTGTTCCTTTATTCAAGGAAATATAGTAAATTATTGTGATAGTGTGGCACCAGTTGCAGTAGAAATGCCCCAACTCAGACAGCTACAGGGCCCGCTGCCTGTTTGACAGCCAGATTTTAAACAGATAACGTGGCAAAGATTAGTATAATTGGCCTCAAAGTAAAGAGTTCCTGTTTAAGTGCATTCTACTGCAGTGTGCCTGAACACTTTTCTAGACCGAGCTCGAACCCCTCCTTTCCCCCAGCGGGAACCCCCCAGTTTGTGTGTATTCATTAAAATCCTGTCCTAATTGCTCCCTCATCAGCTATGAATCTTAAGAAGCTTAACTGCCAAGTGCTTAAATTGTGTTTACTGACAGAAAATAGAATATTCACTAATGACTAGATGGTGATGACTCAGGATTATTGCGGGGGGCCTCACACCTAAGGCTTTGGAGATGAAGCAGTAATGCTTGCGCTTGGATTTTTGTCCTTAAAGATGAAAGACGGGCTTTGCCTGGACTGTACAGTGCAAAACACAACCCTGCAATGCTTCTGGGGTCCTCTCCAGCTGGGGCAAGCTGGAAAAGCAGCCCGAAACCCTAAAAAGCATCTTCCCAAGGCACCTACCTGCCCTGCCAGGACAGCAGCAGCAGCAGCTCAACACAGGGTGCTCCCAGTTTGACACCACCTCTCCCATTTCTGGGCGATGCGCACATCAATGAGCTCAGTTTTTTAAGATTTAAACCAATAGAAACTCACTGCTGAACACAAATATTAGCTTAGTTTTTTAAAACTCCTATCCCCTGGCTTTTGCTTGGTGGTGGCTGCTGTGGGGCAGCCCTGCGTCGAGTAGTTGATATATTTATGAAGTCCTAACTTCCAAAAATATTGCCAGCAGCAGGCCATAATTCTCTGACGTGTGACCTATGGTTTTTAAAGACTGACCTGAACAGACTGGCTACTGGGAATAGATGTGTTTTTTCCTTCCCAAGTTCTCCTCCGAGACATATTTACTGAAATACTTTATTACCTCATCACCGAGCATAATTTAAAACTGCAGTTAAGCGCTCAGCGTTTAAGTAAAAGCATGCATCATTCTGACAGTGTTTGGTTGCAAGGGTATAAAAATTTCACAAACGTTAGCCCCAAAATTTCTTAAAATTCCCAGCTATTTGTTCCGCAAAAATGCTCTGACTTCTGCATGTTCACTGATGTGCATTTCGAACCTTTAGCTTCAGCCTCCTGTGTTTCAAGGTAACTGTTGTGGATTGGCAAAATGTGTGAATTTAATTAGTGTAATCTAAACAAAAGAAGCATTTCAGGGCTGCTTTAATCCATATGAGACCAATATGTTGATTTGTCAATGTGAATTTAATTAGTGTCTTCGAGTCTAAACTCCAACTCCCCCTTCTTTTATCTAATTATCACATTTATAAAAAACATTATCACATATTCGTTGGCCTAACTGTTTTGCCACGCAGTCAGACTGAAGTCCCAGAGTCAACATGCACTTCTAATAAGCTCAATATGTTTCAAGAGCACCGTGCTCGGCTCAATAGCATCCCACACAGCAACTGCACGCTTCCTCTCGAGAGGCCGAGGACAACTCGGCCGTCATTGTATCTTTTCCCCCATCCTTGCCATGCAAAGAAAGTGAGATCCTTCTGGTGTAACCACCGGCGAAATGCATCAATTACGCACCATTCTGGGGACGGCCACCATGAGGCATTCACTTATATATGACTAATTGAGCAGAGAACAATTGCTATTCATTTCACAAGTGGTTCCCAAGGGCTGCAAGGGGGCAGGGGGGACAGCATCAATTCACTCTTCATCAAGTAAACTCTCAAGTCATAAGCACGACCCAAATCTCCCCAGGGTGGTTAAAGATGTTCTCATTTCTCCCTACAGCCCATATTTGTTAAATGCAGCAAGGCGGTTCCCAAGGCCAGCACTGCAGCTGTAAGTGGGGTGCTGGGTCCCAGGGAAGGGGCAGCAGGAACCAGGGCTGCGGCTGGGCTCGTGCCATGACCCCAGCAAAGCCCTTGGTGGCCAGGGACCTGCAAGAGATCCCCAGGGCGAGGTGCTGTACATCTGCTCAGGCCACCCAGCCAGCAGCAGGGAAGCTTCTTCCATGCAGAGGGAGACGAGGGGAGATCCCACCTGGCCACGCTGATCCCCCAAGAGCATTGCACTCGCCTTCCTTTTCTCTGCATGCCAACGGCACCAGGATCCAAAAAATCCTTTCTATCACTTGCCAGAAGTCCCCAGCCTTTGGCTGTTAAGATGCTGTCGTGGTTTAACCCCAGCCAGCAACTAAGCACCATGCAGCCGCTCGCTCACTTCCCCCCCACCCAGTGGAATGGGGGAGAAAAATTGGGAAAAGAAGCAAAACCCGTGGGTTGAGATAAGAAAGGTTTAACAGAACAGAAAAGAAGAAACTAATAATGATAACACTCATAAAATGACAACAGCAATAATAAAAGGATTGGAACGTACAAATGATGCGCAGTGCAATTGCTCACCACCCACCGACCAACACCCAGCTAGTCCCAGAGCGGCGATTCCCCACCCCCAGTTCCTATACTAGATGTGACGTCCCATGGTATGGAATACCCCGTTGGCCAGTTTGGGTCAGCTACCCTGGCTCTGTCCTGTGCCAACTTCTTGTGCCCCTCCAGCTTTCTCGCTGGCTGGGCATGAGAAGCTGAAAAATCCTTGACTTTAGTCTAAACACTACTGAGCAACAACTGAAAACATCAGCGTTATCAACATTCTTCACATACTGAACTCAAAACATAGCACTGTACCAGCTACTAGGAAGACAGTTAACTCTATCCCAGCTGAAACTAGGACAGATGCACAGATGTTTACTCCCAGATATCATTTTTCTTTTAAAGTTAGGCAGACTTCCCTAAATGCAACCCATTTTAGGTCCTCCAAGATAGATTTGTGATCAGTGATCCCAGATCGTTTTGTTCCCCTTCACATTAGAAATGATGAAAGATCCTGAATCTCCCCACTTTTCCTCATCATAAGCTAAAAATCCAGTAGCAAGGAAAGAGGAAAACCAGCCCTCCTCTCCTCCCCAGTACAGCAGCACCCCATCCTCCAGGTCATTCTGCTGTTCTCCTTAGGCAGGGCAGCAAGATACAGCACAGCAACATGCTGAGTTACTTTTCTTCCACATATAATTATTGCATTTGAAGGTAAACTGGTCTTCTTGCTTACTCCAGTTGTGATTATCAGGCAGTCTGGCTAAGAGATACTGTCAAGGACTTAACCGCTGAGCTATTGAAGAAAATAGCACAAGGCTTTACAAGAGCACTCGGATCAGGTTTCTGCTCAGAAACAGGCAGACAGCTCTACTAGAGAGCAAAATCCTTGAAATGCTTTTTACTGCACTTCCAAAACTAAAATACTGCCTGGATTGGTGTCCATCTGAGATGCTTGGTTATCTCGCCTGTGCTCCCAGCAGAGATCCTGCAGTCTGTGCCAGGGAAGGAGAGGAGCTGAGCTAATGGAGGGGAACTGCACACCCACCTCAGAAATGAGGTGTTGGAAATCAGAGAAGAAAACTTGAGAAAACTGGTCTGGGAAAGTTACTTAGGTCAAAATTCTCTGAAAGTCTCAACCCTTGGGGGATTGAGGAGCTGTTGCCTTCTAGAGACCTTGCCTCACGCACGTGGTCCTTGTGAATTTGGTCTCCTTGAAGTCAGCCCGGGCAAGGGGATAGGATGGAGCAGGGGATTTTTGGATTGTACCACTTACACACCTGGTACAAGGAGCAAATCCTCATCTCACTTTGGATGGAGAGAAAGAGTTAGGGAAGCATCCCAGTGAAGCCAGATTCAACCAATAAACAGCCAAACCACTACAAAGCTTTCCAGAAAGCAAGGAAACTCCAGGACAAGGCCAGTGCTGGGAGCAGAAGAGCTGTGCAGCCAGCCATCTCCTCCAGCAACTGAGCCCAAGTTGCCCAGTAGCTAACTTGAGGAGCAGGTGTCAGAAATCATAGGAAACGGAGCTAGAAGAGATGCCCTAGTCCATTCCCCCACTTTGAAACAGATTGTATAAGCCTGCATGTCTGCAAACATACTTACCATGTTGTTTTCAAACCCTCCAGTGCCACAGATGCCCTGGGCAATCCCATCCCTGGTGACTCCTTACATCTAGGAAGCATTTCTGAGCATGAAGCCTACCCATTCCTACTGCAGCCCAAAGCCCTGACTTCTTGCCTTACCCCTAGCACATACAGGGAACAAATTACTCGTGGTCCCTGCAGCAGTTTTGGGTATTTGACTGCCACATGTTTCCTCCTGCGTGTGAGAGATGGGGTGGCAGGAGAAAGGGAATCTCCATCAGTAAGAGCTAATCTTTGTCATGCAAAAAGATGAAATTCTACTTTTTGGCAAAAGTGAATTTTCATTAATTCCCCCAGCTGGAGGTTCACCATTTTCCAGAGGAATTTGGCCATTTTCCCAGTGTGCAAAGCCTCTGTGGGTTAGCACCAGCAGGGTTTCATTTTCACAAGATCAGCCTCCAAATATGCAGTACAGCCTATTGTCTAAATACAGTATGAGCACAGCCCAAGCCACCTGACCAGGGCCTGGTTTCCTGGCATTTACTTTCCCCATCTGTTGGCTTTTAGCATAAATTGAAGCGCGAGTGCCTACTAGTACTAGTCTCGCATTTGAACGTGCTCGCGAAGCCATAATCTAACATGCAGAGCATATTGGACCGAGTTCAGTTTATGTGAAACGCAAGGCACATCCCCAAGACAGAACTGGAATTGCTTTGAGGGCGCGTTCTTTGCCCAGACCACTTTCTGCTACACATGCATACGCTGGAGACCTCTTTTTTTGGAAAGAGAGAAATGCACGTAAATGGGAGCTTCCCCCAGGCTAACTCTGATCCCGCTTCATTTCTCATCCGACCCCCAAACACGTTCCAAATGAGCTCGGAGAAATTGAGGCTATTATGTGGAAGGCACAGAGTTTTGAATGATCACCTCCCAAATTTCCTTGCACGTTAATGACTTGGATGTGCAAAGGAGTGACGCAGCTCTGCGCAGCAGGATGGTTCCCTGCAAACCCACGCACCATCCTGAAGCCAGGCTGGCGTTTCCAAGTCGCCCATGGCTTTTGCAACCTCCAAGGATCCTCTCTGCACAAGGGCTGCAATAAACCTGAGCTTCTGGACCAGGTGAAAAAGCAACCCTCCTGAAAACGCAACGGATAGGTACAGAAACCAAAGCTAACATTTCACCGTCAGTCATTTCCAAAGGACCTTCTCTAAGCATCGCAGATCTGCATTGTCTTGGGAAACCGGGACTCTGAGGAGCTGGGGTTTGTCCTCTGCCCTTGACCATTTCCTTCACTCTTCTGCCTTGTGTCACAGCCCCGTGGAGCGGGGACCCCTCGCGTGCCACCACGCAGCCTCAGGGATTGCCATGCTCATCCTGGACCCGGGTTTCTGAAGGTCAGTTGCCCTGTAGCCCGGGCAAGGAGGGATCATGCTGATTAAGAAGCTTACCAAAATCAGCACCTAGACCCAACCCACGAGGCTTTTCTGGATTTGTGTGCCTGTAATTTCAATAAAGGAGCTTCTTCCATATGTGCACCTTCTCAGCATCTCGGTTTGCCTTTATCTCTTTGATTCATCCTTAAAAACAGCCACAAAGGCTTGCTTCACATTTCATCCTCTATTTCTCAAAAGTGTCTTCCAAGGACAGAGATGCACCAGCTCCATTCTTAGGGATGGGCAGGGCAGAGCATGACTGCACTGATGGAGTTTGTACCTCCACATATCTTGACTTGGTGATATACCTAATATTGGTCCAAGAGCAGCCTCTGGGCCCTGCGCTTTGAGCATCCAAGCAGCGGCACTGCATTCTTGATGGGTCCTGTTCAGGATGGTTTGCTTTGCTTTCTCTACTCCCAAGAAAGCATGCTGTTTTCTACTTTATATTCCTTGAGAATTTCAGACAAGGCCTTAGCCACATCCCTGTGTGTAGACAGCAGACAAAACTCCCTTCTGAGCCCAAATCTCCATTCATCTCCTCCTTTCTCCAGTGCCACACGCACATTTTGTCCTCCCTCGATGCTGCACGTGCGTGAGCAGCAGGCAGGAGCAGGAGAAGCCAAGCAGGCACAAGGCATATGGGCGATGTGGAGCTCAGCAGGAGGGTTGCAAGCAGGGCTGATGCAGTGCAGTCCCAGGAGACCTACAGCGCAGCGATAAATATGATCCAGCACCCTCTACCCCAGGCCAGCCCCAACCCACGCCAGAGGCTCGCAGCCAGCGGAGAAGAAAAGCAACTCAAATCATCTGCCCCTCGTGCTGTCACGCACCCACCCACCCAACTCCCTTCCTCGCTGGGAAGTCTGAAAGGTCCAGCTGAAAGGGTGCTGTCCTGCCTGCCCCCAGCCCAGGCAGCCGCAGGAGGGGTCCCAGCCCCAGCAACTCCGCTGCGTCCAGTCCCCACCGCTACTTACTCCTTCTGTGCGACCCTCCTGCTCCCTCCAAAGCAAAACACCCCTGGAAACACAGGCTTTGCAAAGAGGGTGTCAAGGCATCCCCAACCTCCCAGCAGCCACTGCCAGGAACAGAAATGCCCCCCCCCTTTTTTTTTTAAATTTTATTTATTTCCTCACCATCAAGCTGCATCATTGCTTGCATAAACCATGAGCTGCCAGGAGGTCCAAGGACAGATCCAGCACCACGCGTAGCTGCTGGGAAGGGGAGCCTGCAACGCACAGATAACGGTGATGGTTGCATCCTGGGGCTGGGGCAGATGAAGGAGCTCAAAGGGAGCAGGAACATCTCCAGATGATAACAAATATCCACCAGAGACCCCTCTCCTCCCTCCCCTGCTCCTGCCCAGGTCCCTGCCCAAACCCCAAGTGTTCAGGCATAATTTCCTAGAAGACTTTTCACACTAAAGCTGGAGCAAAAGGAAAAGGCAGACGTGCCCCACATCTGCCAAGGCTCTGCCTGGCAGGGCAACAGCACAGGCAGCTGCCTGCTCCTGGCTCGGGGCCCCCAGGACAGGGTGTCATCCCTCCAGAGAACGGCTCTTTGGCAGGGAACGTCCCATTCCTCCAGAGGAGGAACAAAAGGACACGGGTTGGAATGGCGGCACAGACATCTCCGTATATAGCTGTGTGCTATTCTCATCACACGCGGCCCCTGCCCGGGGAAACCTCTGCCCGACCCGTGCTTGCGTGCTGCACGAGAGGCACGGGCAGGGGCTCGCCAGGAGCGTGCCGCAGGGCACCGTGGCAAGCCGGGAGAAAGCTTTGTGGGGTTAGGGCTGTTTCCCATGCCTACTCAGGGTGTCTTGCAGATCCCAGCCCAGCTTCCACTAGGAGCTGCGCAAACGTTCGCTAAGTGATGCCACGTCCCGAGAGAGCCTCCACACAGGCATTGCCCCACCAAAGGTTGGCCCCAACTTGACCAGGCATCTCTCCAGGCAAGGAGCAAAGGGATTTTTGAACTCCCTATGCCCAGGGCAGCTCCCAGCTCCCCAAAGACAGGGTCTCAGCTTTCCCCATCGGCACAGACCACATCTGGAAAAGCCACTGCTTTGCAATGCCAGGAGATTCGCTCACCAGCACAACCCACCCTAGGGAGGTTCGCAAGCTGTGCAAGACCAGCACTGGGGGCACACACCATTTCTGCCCCTTGCCAAACTCCTCCTTTCAGGAAAAAAATAAATTCACCTTTCAAAGCAACAGCAATTGCTAAGCAGTCCATTTACCATCATTAACAAAGCCAAATAGTTCAGTCTATCCTGGGCAGAGAAATGCACAGGATATGGCAGAAGACAAGATTCATTAGCCTTTAAGTTACTTGCTTTGCGTTGCACAGCAGAAAAACTCAGTAAGTTGGCAGTTATTGACTATGGGAAGTAGTTTTTAACTCTAACAACTAAGAAAAAAAAATGATTTTCCAGAAATGAATGGAAGTAGGCTCAGTCACCCTCCAGGTGATGCAGACCCGGAGGCGCAACCACCCCTTCTGTCCAAGCTGCTCTGCTGTCAGAGAAAGCTCCCAATGCCTGCCACAAGTGTGGGAGGGAATCACCCATGTACAGTTGAGAAGGAAATCCCCAAGAGCCCACGGGCACAGGCTCCTGCAAGGTGGCAAATCATCCCCCAAAGCCTAAGACTCCAATGGCCTTGTCAAGCTGAGCTTCCTCCCGCAACGCCAGGATAGACCAAGGGTCTGCTCTCGGTTCAGGTCAGAGGAGCTACCCAGCCAGGGTGGGACAGGAATGCAGCCCCGCTGTCTGACCCCAGCACCAATGGGTTTGGAGGTGTTGTCGCTCCATCTCACAGAACGGAGAGAAACCGTTGCTGACTTGACTTCCCCGCGACAGTTTTTTGGTTGGAACTTGCCTGTGTCCACCACCTTTCTGACAGTAAACCAAACACCAAATTTCCAGCTGCCAAAGCAGTTTTTTAATGGTGAAACCATAAATTCCCCCCTCCTTTTGAGTTTCCCCTCATGCTGTTGCTGGGGCCTGCCTCTGAGGAGAGCTCTGCAAGAGCTGCAGCATTCAGGCCAGCAGGGTCCCCAAGCCAGGACAGGAAAGGATTTGCTGGTCTAAGAGGGGTGGAAGAAAAAAAAAAAAAAAGTTCCATATTGCACCACCCCAGACCTCCTCAACTAGAAGAGAGTCCTATTTTCACTAACTTATCTCAAGGTGGGTGCTTTCCACTCCACAACCCATCGTGATAGCGATGGTCATCACAGACCCTGCAGAGGCATACAGATAAACCCCCCAGATGCAGGAAATTTCCACCTGCAAAATCTGCCTGCTTGAGCGGGAATCTTACTACAGAAGGCTCTGGTTGTCAAAAAGCAGTTGGATTTGGTTGTATTGTCACCTCCAAGTGCATCCATTGCTTTTATTAGTTATTTTTACTGAGCAGTGCTTCACCTGGACAGACACATGCACTATACTGCATGCAAGCTCCGGCCCAGGTAGGAGAGTAACAGCATCGTGGCTTAGGGAGTACTTACACTGCAGGGGATCCAGCTGAGTATTTACGCTGCAGTGTTCAGTGTAAGTCACATAAGCCTAATATTTCTCAGTAAATACACTCTCTACCAAAAAGAAAACATTGCTATAAAACTGGATTTGCCCCAACTCTGTCCTTTCCTACCCCAGCAGGCAGCTTTGGCTTTTCATGGCTCTCAAAGACACGCACCCTGAAGAGGAAACCTCACCAGCACAAAGTCTAAGTGGGAATACAGTCCAAGCTGGCCACCAGCTCAGGTCCTGCTCTCTGCCTCCTCCATACTGTACCTGCAGTATGGGGTGCCCCTTCCCACTCCAAACCACCCCAGGCTGTGGCTGTCCCACTCCTAGGGGTGACTCCACCACCCGCCAGATGCGATTCCCATCCCTGTCTAGCACTGCATGGTCAGAAACAGAGCAAGCTCCATGCCTAGGTTGGGTTCTGGATGCCACGGCTATCCCCTAGCAGCAGTCCCATGCAAAACACTGCCTAGTTGTCACCTCTGAGGATTCCAAGCTCTGGCCCAGTCCTGGGAAAGATGCTCTGAGTTTTGGTCAAGGGCACCTGTGTTACCCTACTTTGGACAGCCTCTTCAGAGTCTGACATAACACTTCTTTCTAGCAGAGTAGGGCTGTGTCCTCCTCCAAGCACAGGTGAATATTGCATGCTTTTTAAATACAAAGCACAGCATCTAGCCCTCAGGTTGAAGTTTTTAAAATGGTACAGTGTGATGTGAGCCAATATGCATTATGGATGTGGTATTCAATAAAAAAGGCTAAGCAATGAAGTTTGAACTGTTAGCTAGAAAGGTAAAAAACCCTTTCAAATAGCAGTTTTGTTACAACAGCATCTTTCCACTCCAGCGTGGAAAGAGGCAGCCGGCGGGCACGGGATTGAATAACTCGCGTACTTGAGAAAGTGCCTTTGCACACATAGCGTGAGGAGAACCCAAGCTCCTGGAAAAGCCTGCTTCAGTCAGACAAATCAGACTTATAAACTCACCCCTTTTGGGGAGGGGGGAGGGCAGGGAGGGGGCTAATGGCTGCTTTATTGCATTAGGCAGTATCTTCATTAAGGCAGAGAAGAGTAACTGAGGGGAATGTGCACGTAGCGTGACTTCTTTGCTAGAACTCCACAAACCGCCAACTGGCAGCTCCTTGGCTCCCGGCCACCCAAATCCAAGAGACCATCTGGCAACTGGTTCAGTTATCCCTCCCCAGTTAACAGATGTACACTAGATGGTGTGGGAACAGCATTTTACAGAAGCAATTAGTTTAATCCTCAGCTAAACAGTTTAAATTCCAAGTGATTTGGAGGGGGGGAAAAAAAAGAAAAGGAAAAGAAAAACTCCCAAAACAAACCAACTTGAATCCAATTTCAGTGAAAATAACTAACGAAAAGCCAATTCTGCTGGTTTTACCACTGATGCGTGCCCATGGGGCTTGTTCCTACTCCCAGCTCCACGTGCTAGATACCAGAAAACTGCCAGATTTATTCTGAGGCTGCAACTGGGTGGCCACTGCCTGCATGGCCACGCGATAGCTGCACGCACTGTCCCATAGCCAAACCCAAACTGGGTAGAGGCTGATCTTTGAAACACAGATAGTCCTGACTTCGGCTCCTCATCTGACCTTGGGCAAATCATTTAACCTGGTTAAAATGATTTGCCTGACTCACACGCCTCCGCGTCTCCAGAAAATGGGGTAAATTATGTGGTCCTGCTATAGGGAGTGGTAAGGTGGAATCAATTAGGGTTTGTGAAGCACTTGGAGAGTCTTGAATGGGAAGAATCATAAAAATAGAGAGCATTGTTATTAATTACGCTAACTGATTAATTATTATTAAATTAGGACAATTTTGTTCTCTTGAGAGGAGAAAGATATGTTTCCAGCCATTTCTTTTGCTCACATCCTTAAAAGAGTGACTTTCCGACTAGAGAAGACTGAATGAGGAGCTTAACCCAAATAAAATAAATTGCCAGTAATTTCTGGTATCCCCTATGCCATTATTGAACAATTTGCATTTGAATCGGGGCTTTTTCCATCACAATCCAGCTTCACCTGATCCTGCTCTATAATCACCATCCCCATTTATGAAATCCCAGCATGTTGCCGCAGAAATTATGTCACAAATTCATCATTATGACTTCCTCAGCAGGAGCAATTGGAGCTGAAGATTGGCTGTAAAAGTTGCCTTTTTGCCAGTCCTGCTTTAAAGATATTTTAATATTTTTTTTTTTAAGGTACAGAAGTGAGATTAGCTACCATGGGGAATTAGGCGAACATGTCATGAATATCCCAGGGATACAAGATTACACCCATGAGTCACAGGAACCATAAAATATGATCAAGAGACTTTATGGAGGATGATCTTTGAAATCAACTCCTAATCTCCGAGCGGTTTACATAAAACAGACTATTAGTTTAAAAAAATGATAGTAATTCAAAATTCAAAAGTGAACCAGACTGATAATAGCAAAGTTACATCTATTTCCGTCAGGAAGGCTTATCTGTCAAACCACTCCAAACACCGAGGCTTACAGGTTTGCACAATCCTTTGATAACATGATAATTAGTCAGGTACCGTGGCAAGAAACATTCAGAGAGTCAACTTTTGAGGTAAATGATTTATACTTAAATATTTTAGACTCTTTCTGCTAGGCTACGCTCCTCTTGCTGCCCCTTGTCAAAGACTGGCATGTGTAATATTGCCTAATGAGAGCCACTGAAGAACTTTGACACTAGGGAAAACCTTAAAACAAAGGCTATTTATGCTATAAGCAATGTACTTTGCCAGCAATTGTCTTACTATCCCCCTTAATTATTGAAAATAAACCACATTGGAATAAAAACCTCTTTCTATCAGTGCTAGCGCTGAGAAAATAATTTAGTGAAAAATTAAAAACACCTTATAGAGAGCGCAACGCCTGGTTTGGGGACCACATACTGATGTGTTCGCATAAGCTTAGGGCTGGGCTGCCACTGTGGGATGCTCACAGGGCAGCCCCGAGGGGCTTCACGTTTGGTGAACGCTCTCTCTGTGCACTTTGTTTCTTCTCCACTAAACCCCTCTCCGTTGCTCCGATGGCTGCTGGCATTTCCCTGAGGCCAGGCGAGCCCTGTGCATGCAGGGTGGGCACCACCACGGTGCCAGCACCAGTCCTGTCCCTGCTGCTGTTCCCATCACCTTGGGACTAAGCTCCACATGCTCCTGCCCCAGCCTCTGCATCCCTCTGGAGTGGGGCATGATGGAGATAGGGCTGGGTAGAGGGTTCTCAAATATCCCCTGGGCGTTAGCAAGGGAGAGGAGGGGAAACCTTCCAGTTTTTTTAGACATGCTTAAACACCTGGGCTCCTTGTCCAGTAGTCCTCTCATCATGACGCTTGGTGGCGTGGCCCATCATGCCTTGGTAGACGAGTACTGTCCTTGGCCGTTTTATCAGCGTTTGGAGGAACGGTGCGAGATGCTTAAGGAAGGACAAAGTGCAGACAGGGATTGGGGTGCCCTGGACAACAGAGGAGCAAGGCATTGGAAAGGGGGAGCAAAGAGAGAAATCCAAATCTCCTCCCAGCCATCCTGGGCACGCACTGGGCTCTGCTTTCATTGCATTGCCACACTCGCAGCCCTTTCTTGGTCTCACCTGAATCCATTTGCACCTTCGTCCCTTTCTCCCAGGCACCCACCCCTCCACTCAGCTGGAGCCCACCCGCTCCTCCCGGTTTCGGCAGACAAGCCTGGGTGGTTTGAGAAGTGGCTGCTCCTATGGCAGAGGAGATCAAAGCTACCATGTGCCAGCTCCTCACTGCATCGGCTATTAACTCAAACTGCCATCAATTCTCATTTGCGCTAACACAAACTATGGCAGCTGGAAAATTACCCAGTCATAAATCACCGCTGCTTGGTTGTCAACCATCAGTCCTCCAGTTGGATGTGCACATTTCTCCTCTTCTCCCCACCCGCTTTCCACCTTTTCTAAATTAAAAATGAGCAAAGTAGATGGCAGACATGTCCTGTATTTAGTTACAAGAAATCTTTTTGTAATGTTGTTAAGCAGTCCGGCAGGTTAATTAGTTCTTTGATGTTTCCTAGAGTGCAATGTTTGACTGGTAAGGGAGACATCATCCATTTTAAGCCAACTAAAATCATTCAGGATGAGCAAGAAACCACAAGACTTTGTGGGGTGGGGGAGAAAAAGGTGTGACACAGACAGGGGTGTCAGCCCTCCCCGCATCCCCAGAAGACCAGCACTACAAGCAGCGAGTAACCACCAGCCTTCAGATTCCTGTAAACAGGAATTATTTAGCACCAGTAAGCCTGTTACATTGCAATTGAGCCCTTCCACTTCTGAGCAGCGACAAGCAATAATTAATTAGTAGCAAACACTCTAATGGCTATTTGATCCTTACTCCAGAAATTAGACTCTTTCAGCTGAGAGGTCTGTCCCAGTGCAACACAACTCATTACGGGAAAAAGCAGGAGGAAACTTGGGAGTCATTCAGAGCTGGAAGAAGAGGGAAATAAAGACACCAGGTCCCATGTGCCCTGTGGCAAGATCCTGAGGAGCAGGCTAATTAGATCACCGCTGGCACGTGATTTCTTACACAGCGAGCACATTTCTGAAGCCTGGACACCTCTAGTCAGTATGTAAAGAGAATTATGTACAGCATGCAGGAATGGCGGTTCACAGTTGTTAATGATGCAGTGCATGGGAAGGCATCCTGCACTTCCCAAGGGATACCTACATCAGGCCAGGAAAGCCTGGCTGCTTCTACAAAGCACAAGCTGCAGCATCTGCCACACAAAGAGGGAGCTGGAGATGAAGCCACCCGCTGGGTTTGATCCATGGGACCATGGACCTGTTCAGGGGCTTCAAACAGATCTTCTTTCAGGCTGGTTTGGGGTTGAGTCAGAAGTTTGGGAGGTAAAAGGCATCCTCCTCCCCACATCACCCAACACGAAGTTGTCCTACAAGATCTGCAGGAGTTCTCCATGCCCACAGCCACCCCAGTCAGCCCTTTCACAAAGCACAAGCCCTAAACACGTTATAGATGTATCTCCACCAGCCTTAACATAGACCACAGTGTGACAGGACAGGAGCTAAGCGTGACACATGCCCTGAGGGCCTCTCCTGTGCAACATCTAACCACCCATGGCAGGGACATGCCTGTCCTGCCATCTTTGAGGGCCAAGCACCTTCTCCCATTGCCACCACAACACAAGTACCATCCTTCTGGTTTTACATCCAAGACACAGAAACACCCCAGCTGACAGACTAAGCTTGCAGACTTTCATTCCCTGCTTTAAATTTCCCAATTTGGACTCTTCACCATGAAGCCATTTGATCTCAGTTAAGCCCAGGACAATCTTTTCCCCCACCTCAAGGTCCTGCCACGCCAGGGTCTCGCTGTTTTCCAAAAAGCATGTTTGCCATCTCCCAGGGATGTACCTGGCCTGGGGGCCCCCAAGCTTGCTGTGACAGTGGCATCGCAGCCCGGGGACAGGCTTCTGGGACACACCATGGCACAGCCACCCTCCTGCTCAGAGACACTCCCTGCTCCAAGGGAGCCTAAAAAACCAGCTCCCACCTCCCAGATGACCACGCAGCCCACCTCTTCCCAGGAAACCTTCACGCCAAGGCAATGTCACCACAGTTATTGCCACAAACACCCCCTTTCCCCCCACCCCCTTCAGACAGGGGACGTTCAACAACTGTGGTTTAACTCACATCTCGTCCTGACGCTTAGGGCACAGGAACAGCTCCAGCCAACAGCCCAGCACTCCTATCCTTCCCCAACTTTTCTCCTCACGACACCTGAAAGCCCTAACAACTTCACAATGTCACAAGGTCTTAGGGGCTTCGCTGCTTAACCACCCTCAGCTGCACAATTAATACCAGATCACGGCTTTCCCTGTTTGATGCTGGAGCTATCTCAGTTCCCCCAGCCTACCCTACACAAAGCTGTTCACGCAGCCCCGCGGACACACGCTAGACCATTTTATCTGCTTTTCCTCTGCTTTGGCTTCCCTTATTCCCATGGGACTTCTTCCTGCAGCACGAGCTCACCCTGCAATGCATGAAGGATGATGGGCAGTTGTTTCAGCTAAAGTACCTGCCTTTTTTTTTTTTTTTTTTTTTCCCCCCCCCTCTTAACCAAATCTTCCCTGCTGATGCAACCTCCAAAGGAGGTGTTTGGAGAGGAGAGACAGGAGAAAGCTGGAAGCCAGCTGAGCCTGTGCAGAGCCTGAAGACTCGCAGCCGCCTGTGTGACCCCGCTTCCCCCAGTCTGGCTGGGAGACCCCTGCTGCCACCCCATCTGCACCCCTCCCAGAGGGATGCCTGGCCATGGGCAGCCATTTGACCCTACCTGAATGACACAGGACCCACCTGATGCTAACACCGCTTCTCTTTCTGCTCACAGACCAACACCACTGAGAAACCCGGAGGGTCTCTCCTGCTGCTGCCCGGCAGCACCAGGAAACATCTACTCGATGCACCCCACGCATCCACAGCAAAGAGAAGACCAGCCAGTGAAGACCAAAAGCTGAGTAGCTATAGCAGGCAGGATAGGGGTCATCCTGAGATGCCCAGTGCTGGCATCAATAAGAAATTTGTTGGAAAAAGTACCCCATGCTAACCTGCAGGGGAACCTATGCGTTGGCCCCTGCCAATCTGATGGATTGTCTCTTAATCTGGATTAAGTTTAACCCTGAGCGCGTGACCAGGCCGTACAAAGCGAGGACCTGCGAACATAAAGGCACGAGCAGCATCTGCTGGACGAGCTGAGCCAAATGCAGTCCCGGCTCCAGCGCAGTTAGAGGAAACCACTTTCTCTCTGCTGGTCGCAGCACCTCCGAGGTGACAGTGTTTCCTTGCAAACCCTCCCAAAACACCCAGATATTACTCACACCAGTCTTGCAGAAGCCCCCATAAGGAAGAGGCGGGGCTGTTGCAGCCACCGTGGTCTCAGGATAGCGGTGGGAAAAGGTCTCCAAGCAGAGGGAGCATCTTATTAAGCCAACTAAGGCAGGACACCTGGCCGCAGGCTGCCCACCCCAGCCCCGCTGGCTGGGCTGCCGAGGATGCTGCGGTGGCCACAGCCCTGCCCGCCGGCACTGGGCAGCGCAGGGTCCGGCCGTGTGCCCGAAATGCATCGTTACTGTGTCTCTTTTCGCCTGCAGCCGTCGACCTTTGGGATGAGCGTTTCGGAGGTGCTGACATCATACCGGTAGCTCTGGCACAGGCCGGGAGCATCAGCTCTCAATCCACCCACCAACTGCGCTAGTGGGATTTCCTATATTGCTCTTCTCCGTGAGAAGTTACAGCCTCATTGAGAGCTCAGTTGCATATGTCTCTTCTCTATTAATGGTCGCTCAAGAGGGAGATAAACATCCTCTGGATGTACACATATAATCCTCGTCCCGTAGAGTCCAAAGGACTTTTGCCAGGGCTCCCACGCCTTTTCATCTACTGCAGAGCCTGTCAAGGAGCAGCACAGGAGGGAAACAAAACCAGAAAATATGGGAGGCACATGTGCACGTCTGATTAATCTGACTTTTTATGATAAACAAAGCAGCTCAAGGGCCCTGTACTTTCTGCCCCTGTAATAAATCTCCCAGTTTTACTGTTTTATGATGTCAAACATCTAAGAGTTTTCCCTGAGTTGCAAATAGAACATAAATTACCTTGGGTAAACTCCACAGACACTAATGTTATCCTTAAAAATCCTGGCACTAATAACTTCACAGAAAGTCTAAGAGCTTCCTAGTTTGTATGAGCAAAGCTAATTAGCGTGTGCGGCTTGTAACTTAAGAGGCATCTAGATTAGGAAGATGAAGTACCATACTGGGAACTCCCTAACTGTAGTTATTTTGGATACCAAAATAGACGGTGATCCTGACCTGAAGTTTTGGGTACAGGCTTGCAGCATCTCAACAGGACATGAAAGACATCCATCCTGCTTTTATCCCAGCAAAGTCAAAGACATCCCACCCAGGTGTGAAGAAACCATACCAAGAAGGATGTACCATGTCTCCAGAAGAGTTGCATCAGTGGTTATTACCCTAGGGGAAAGCCTAGGCTGCTCTTAAGCCCCTTCCCACCCACTCTTTGCCACAAAAAAATTCGTTCTCCACAAGCAAATCGCATTGCAGTCAAGTTGTGACTTTTGACTTAACAAAGAGGCTAAACCAGTTTGACCTCTTCTGATGTACCTGGGCCCTTGCTGCAAGAGCTGAGCCTTCTGGGACACCCTCCTGGTCTCTGTGGCCGCAGAAGTGCACTGGAAAGCCAGACAGTCTTTTTCACACTTCTCTGGCAGGAGGAGCTCTGCTCAGGGCAAAATGGTGTCCCCAACAGATGTGAAAGAGAAATGGAAAATGAAGGCCACATAACCCAAAGCCACCTGCACCACCCTGCATGTCTTTATTTTTAAAAATAATGGTCAATAGACATAGTTCACATGTAATAAGAATAGGAATATTGAAATAACTCAGCTCCATGACATAAGTTTAGCAGACACTGTTTTTAAGACTTAGATTTAAGTTTAGTTGAGTTAAACAAGTCATAGTTGCAGGTGAAGAGCACAGCAGCTTCATCTTTCTATTCTTAGCCTAGAAGCACCAGCAGCTCTTCTGTAGAAATGCAGTGATTTAATTCCTGCTTGCAAGTGAAAACGTGAACGTAAGACTGGTCAGAGAAACAGTGACACCTGTGCTGAACTTTACTACTTTATTTCCATTAGCTTTGGTGATACAGCTCATGGGAATGGAACTGGACATCTGAACATCTGGTGTAAGACTATGGAAGACAGATCTCCATCAGGAAATCACACGTCTAGGAATCATCCTTTCCTTAGAGTTTCTGACCAGCATGACCTAACCTTTCTCCATCCACTTCAGCAACCATCTGTCTTATCGCCGATCCTTACGATGCAAAAAGCCTAATATTCTTTCTTTTATGTGCGATTTTCACAGTTGGATCTTCACGTGGTGAGTGCTGTTAAAGATCTCACCCACAGGTTCCAGAAGAGATCCTAGGTCTATACTAGCATTTAGCTGCAGGCAAAGCTTGGTTTAAATTTCCTTTCCCTCTGTCCTTTGCAACAGATCTCTGTAAACATTCAAGCTATTGGCATAGCAGACTTAATTCTGAGACAAATTTTAAATGTGAACTTGGAATGTGTTCTCAAACACAAAAGCACAACTGGTATAAGTAACATTAAGCAAGCCACTGAAGACAAGTTTATTGCTGTTATCAAACATCCTTCCATCACAACTAATCACGAGTACGCCACGTGTTCCCAGCTCCCCCACAGCAACACCGTTTATAGTCCTCAAGGACATTTACATAGGTATGGGCAGCAATCCCATATACATACTGCACCTGACTCCCACCCTTGCTGTACATCAGCATGGCCTTGTTCTCGGCATTTACATTCAGGAATGAAGATGAGGCTGTATCTGTTCCAACACTGTTCAAGCAAGCGGAATGAAATGTAAAACATCAGCACTGAAATCCCTCCTTCCTTTGAGGTGCTGTTGTAACTTGTCAAGTTTTACTTAAAATATGACAAACATGACATTCTACAAAAGTCTGCTGGATTTGGGTGGTTATTACAAAAAGTCTTACACGGGAGATGCTTTACTTCATCTGTTGCGAGTCCATTACTGGGAGCATCGCAAAAATGCACTGTAGATGCCTATACACACACTTCAGAAAAGCTAAATCTTAGCCTAATGTTTTTGTTTTTTTAAAGAGGGCAGGAAGGCTCAAGTATCTGCAACAGGATAGGGAATGCTTTACTAAGCCCATTGTTCTAATGAGAGTAGATGAATAACAGCTATTTCCACATGACAGCTATTATTTATAAGTGAATATAAAATGGGTTAGAGATCAGACACCAGTTACTGGTAATCTAAGTACTTAAAACATCTGTGTCCCCACACTGACCATTTCATCTTCAAAAATCCATGGCTGATTCAACACAGAGTAGACAAGATCTTCACCCATAGTTTAAAAACTCCCCAAAAGAGCACTGAGAGTCACTGGAAAACCACGTTATTACAGCCCATTCTGCACTCAATAAAATTAAACTCAGAAGTTTGTCTACTACTTTCTGGCTAAGGCTTACACCACCTTTAAACTGATACATGCTCATAACAATTCATATTTAACTTACAGCCTAGTGCCTTTCTCAATAAGTGCAAAACCAAAAGACAGCTTGCAATTTTTCCTTGGTCAAAAAAAGATGTCAGAAAATTCTGAGGGTTTATATTCAGATTCTCTGCAAACAGCACAAATCTTAGATCTGGGGCCAGCAAAAATATATAGATGTAGAGGGCTTCAAGAGATGATGGGGGCAGTTGCCTCTTCAGCAGGGGAAGTGCAGCAGCAAATCTCACAGGTGTCCACAGATAGGAAAACAACAATAGACAAACTATTTTAAAACACGCCACCACTCAGATATTAGTCAGTCACGATACTGCCTGCCCCAGCTCATCCCTGTAGCACATAAATAAAGAGCATCCTCAAAATTTACTTTAATTATACTCAAACATACAGCCCATGACAGACCATTACAGCAGAATAATTGCCTTTGCCATGACAGTATCCATCTATTTTGAAGAAATGAGACCAAAACTCAAGCCTTTTTCTGATTGTTTTATCTATTGCTCCGCAACATTTTGTCTCCACCACAAAGACTGTTGAATTACAAATTATGCCAGATTTGCATGAACAGGACCTATTACAAAAAAACAAACCAAGTTCTCTGATGATAACTGCATGAGAAAAACTGATTTTACCACTACGGCTTTGGCTCTAGACTACTGGCAAGCTTCAGAAACTTGCTTAACCCAGTTTCTACTTTTTAGCTCACTACTAGTCACAGTAAAAACAGTAAAAGCACCGTAAATACAATTTTACAACTAATTTTACTTTGCCTCTTGTGAAATCCATATTTATTAATCTGGCAAAATTTCCTGCTGGGAGTTTATGGCAATTGTAGCTCCAAATTCTCTCATGAATTTATTTCCCTTTGAACATGTAGAATTCAAAAGCAGCTTCAGACAACAATTTTTTTTAATTTTAAGTATCCAATAAAATCCCCCCTCTCCCCCAACTTTAAATATAAGACTTAATAGGAAGGACCTTTTTAAACAGAGCAGCACCAATTTCAATATGAGCATGAAATCTTTAATAGTGAATGGTGCTCTTGAACCAGCAGATAAAGGCAAGCTGATTTCTCTAATGGCAGCTCTGAAGTTTTCCACCTCTGGGAGCAAACAGAAGGGAAATGGAGATTTGGTGGTAGGAGGGGAAAAGCAAGTGGAAGGCCGAGTTGCCATCAAGAGCATACCTGAACCTCACTTGAAACAATCCTTATTGTAGCCAGCTCTTCCTGGTACAGGAATGCTTGGCTCCTTTTATTAAGTTGTCTAAAGCCTCATTTTTATGCCACAGGCACTGTTCAAAAGATATAGCCTGGTACTCATCCCAGCTTAGCCAGGTGATCTGTCCCACACTTCAGTAACCTGGTGGGAACAACTACACGTAGAGGTGAGGCTTGCAATCCTCATACCAAAGATTATATTTTGGAAAGGACATTAAACATTAACTACAACTACCTGGTATTTGTATGACTACGAAAAGATATGTTTGGGCCTTGTTAAATTGCGGGCTTAGACATTGAAAAGCAGCTTCCAGTGATGAATGTTTCCATATGCCAGTTAATAAGCTTTGAGTATTTCGCCCATTAATCTGAGTGAACATCCCCTTATGCGCATATCTCCAACAGGGTCAGTAACATAGCCATTTGAACTATGTGTTTGCAGTGACTCTCTGCTCAGCTTCAAGTGCAATTCAAGATTTTGGCGAGCCTCTTTAAAGCCTTGACATTGCTGAGAGAAGAATGCCTACAATCTTATAACTGAAGAGGCTATTAAGATACTCCATCTCATGTAATCCAGGATTTAAGCACAGGCTCTGCAGAGAGCAAGAAGAAAGGCTTCACCTTTAAGAATCACCCCTTCCTCAGCCCACTAGACTCATGGCTAAACTTCCCAACAAGCTGCACACAGTCTTCATAGGATGAAGAACAGAGAGATATGTGTTTCAGAGGGATAAAAGAAGGAAAAGGTGGTATCTTTCACTCTCTGATAGAAAGTAATCATTTGCCCAACAAAAAATATTTTGGGGAAAGTTAGAGTAAGCACACAGCTGAGGCACAGATAATAGCAGCAGCAGCTTCAGAAGCCCCTACCCATCCTACAGCCATGGATTCAAGTGACCTACCAGTCCTTCTGCTTGCATAGACAATTTGTAGCCAAAGTCACAGCCAAACTGCTTACAAACAATATAAAACTTGAGACCTATCAACTGGTCAAACTAATGTGATCTGTGTCCACGTAGTGAAGGCCTAATTAACAAGAAAGGAAACAAGTCAGCTAGAGTTGTGCAGTTTTATTTTGAACAAAAAACAGTGTCGGTATTTTTAATAAAGACTACATTACACTAAATGCATGTACATTTGTAAGAAGATATCTAGTTGTAAAGAAGGTGCAGGATAATATGTACAATCATAGTTAAGTTAAAAAAATTCACATTTTACATAGATTTACTTGACAGTCCTATGCTTTCATGGTATATAAATGGTAACCAAAAGAGGTAACAAAAAAAAACAAAACACACGGAATTTCAGCTGGAGGACTGTATAATGCACTCATTTTTCAAATAAACTAGTTCACGGAATTTTTATTTGTCCTAAATCAAATTTTGGATATAATTTTTAGAAATATTAGAATTAACATATTCAATGAGTATAATGATGTAAACATTTTTCCAATAGTGCCATTTCCTTCCACAAAAATCTGTATTTTATGCTGTAGTCTGCTCTTCAGCTTTTACAAATTAGAATAATTACACAGGATGTTTTTCAATACATGGTAAAAATCATCAAACAGCAAGGGAGATATGTTCAAAAGACACTTTGAAGCTTTTCAGTCCACTTTCACAACACTGTAAATCTTACTTACAAACCAGAAACAGGCAAAAAATCCAATAGTCCCTAAAATGAGAAAGTGAAAATGGTTAGTTTATCTTCCAGTTTGCTCTGAGAGAAAAATCTAACAAGTACTTCCCAGCAGGACAGAATATAACATTGTAATCCAGCTAACTATCCAGAATAACAGCACTTGTTAAATTTAACAACACACATTCATCCCTAGGCTAAGTTATTGATTTAGATCAAAGATGATTTTTAGGATCAGGCTGCTTGATGTACATTTAAACCACTGAAGGTGATGCTACTATCACCACTAGCAGGCACACAGCACCATTCAAGAAACTGACTTTTATATGCACACAAAGTCAACACTTACCTGGGTTTTCTAGGTCTACAATAGTTCACAGCCACCTAAGAATTATGACACAAACCAAGGCCTTGGGAAAAGTCACCTGGCCCAGTTTTCTGCTCATTGTGCTCTATTTATATTCCAGAACAGGAAACTTCTTACTCTGTATATCCTATTACTTCCTTTTGCTAATGCAATGCTCGGAGTACTACAGAAGTTGGGAGCAAGCATCAAATGAAACTAGCAGTGGCACAAACCAACACACATAATTTTGTGTAACATATATTCAAGCTGCAGATTTTCTTGTCACAGGTCACTATAGATAAAAGAAACATACACTAGTTTGGGCAATTGAACAAGTTCATGAACAAAGAAATCCAAAAGCTATTAATTACAGAGACACCATTTCAAGTGCTAAAAAAGCCCTTGAGCCACAGCTGATGGGAGGCTGGGAGAAAGCACCAGTACATGCTTGCCCTATTCTCACACCCCTTCCTGGGAGTACTGCTGTTAGGGTGGTTGGGTAGCAGAACCTGTGGTCTGGTTTGGTATAGCCTTTCTTAATTTCTTACCAATACAGTTCTTCAGTCACCCAACCCAATGGTTGGAGAAAAAAAACCCCACAACTACCTTCTAGAAAGACTGTGGGCCACATGTCAAGTCCTGTGGCTCCAGTTAGCCCAATATAGAGTAAGATGATGGAGAGGTGACACTGAATGAGATTAGTCTATACCAATTTTCTGGTTTTAAGCTGAAGAACAAGTCTGTAATTTGCACCCTGCAGTCACTATTACGGGGCAACTGCAAAGACATTATCCATCACATTTATTTTTAAATTACTTTAAGAACTTAGTATGCAAGGAGACATTAAGTACCATACAATTAATTAAGTCTTAAGCCTCTAAGGGAAGCAATGCATTGCTCCTCATGCTTTTACCTAGGAGTAAACTGCCACACAGATGTTAAGCCTTACCAGCTAGAAAAAGGGAAGGTCTCAGTTTCAGCTGAATTCACTCTCAAAGACCCAGCTACATGCCAGCCCTGTGACAGCCCTTACCAGCTACACTATAGGCACTTGCAAGATCATGCACTCAAGCTCCTCCAGTTTTACCTTCATCCTTTTCTGTTTGTACAGCCCACATTTAACATCAGCTCCAACTTTTTTCGCTATTTCATTGTGACTGGTTTACTAACTAGGAGGTTCTTTATTAAGCACTTGTCTTTTCTACATTCATTACATTTCTGTCTTTCAGACCACATCTACACATTTGATAAGTGAGGAACCTGTCTTTGGATGCTTATTATCTATATGCCAATTCTTGTATTCTTTGTGCTGCCATGTATATTTGCAGTTAAAGGCTTTTTGACAGCCTACTATTATATGCCACAGATTACCCTTTCCCTCCAAGTTTGCAGTTATCATCCTCTGAAACAGTAGGAGATGGCAGATTTACTGCTGTTGATAGGAGATCAGACACCAGCCACAGAAGGAATTTAATTCCTTTGTAGGCTTGACATCGCTAAGTCTTTGCAGTTTATGGTCAATTCTCACTCCTTCCTACTGTGTCCAATACTCCAATATCAGCATTGTTACTCTAAGCCTTACGCTCATGGTTTTTTCCTAATAATGGTTCTCAGCATCTGCTTTCTAGTTGTTTTTATAATATAGCCCACTTTGAGCCTTTTATGGCTTTGAAAGCAATGCTTCTTCCAAATGTGTAACAAATGAGATATCTTAAAAATCTATCTGCTGTTCTAGAACAAAACTGTAATATCATAACTAAAATGTAGAACTTCAACACAAGAATGAGATTTTCCACACAGTTTTCTGAGCATGCCATAACTTAATATGGGAACACCCTCTAAATCTACAGTATTTTCCTCCAATCCTTGTCACTCTAAATCTTTCTGATACACCAGCTTTCTATAAAACATGGCCTCATTCATAGCAGAAACTGACAACTTCCTACTGTGAACAAGCATTTCATCTATAAACAGATTTTCACAGGTTTCAGTAACATTGATTTTCAACTTCCCTCCTAAAAAAGTCTGTTTAGCAAATCAAAGACCAAGTAGCCCTGCTCTTTTTTTAAACTTTATCAGAAATTTTGCCAATGTAGTGGAACTAGAGTAAGACTATTTCCTAACGCAAGCAGTAAGTGGTAATGTTTGTCAGACACCAGATTTGAACCATGAACTTATAAGCTCAGGAGAGAAAGGCTAGACTCATCACCAAGATACAGCCTTATGTAGTCAGTACCCTCCCTGGTCAGCAGTTTCCTTCTGTTGTTACCTCCACATCGATAATTAGGGCTTACCAGTACCGTAATTTCTTCTTCCTTCCCATGAACAAACTTATCCTAGAAATTCCAGATGTGGATACCTCTATGGACCCGCAACTTCAAAAACAGCATCAAATTAAGGACCCCCAAAGTACTTCTCCTAAACAGTATACTTGATGCTCAAAGATCAGAATGGTTTAAAGGTGCTGGCAGAATCACAACTAGGTTGAAAATCTGCCTCAAGAATCCAACTCCAGATCTAGAAGTGAGAATTAATCACAGCAAATCAACTAGGCATTTTTAGTGCTCTCTTTTTTAATTAAGATGGGCCAAACACTCAGACTAGGAACTTCCAAAAGCTCAGGTCAGCACAGAGTTGTGTTGATATTACAAAAGGGGTATTAATAGACAGAAACATTATTTATAAGCTGCTTTAAGTTGTAGAGCTGCTTTATCTACAGGATTGCTTACGGTACTGGAGCAAAGAGCATAACTTTTTTTTGAAGAACGTAAGAGTACACTGCTTGGTTCCACTGAAATTCAGTGGTTTTTCCACCTCAGACCTGGGGGTGCTTGTGGTTCCACGAACTGCTAAGAGGTTCACAAAAAGTAATTCAGTCAAAAAGCTTCCAATTTTCTGTACAGGAGTAAATATCCCAACCAGAAAGGGATATGAAAATGAATAATGATTGGGGAAGAAGAACAACTCTGAACTAGTTTGGCCTGTTTGAAAATTCTAGCTAGAAAGTTTTCTACATTTTAGCTCATTTCACAATTTTGCCACATGTTCCAAATTTTAGCACTTTGTACAGAAAACTTCAACATACTGGATCTTTAGGCCAGTGCTGACCAGCATAACAGGTTCTCAGATTCCCCTTTTAACTACTTTGACTAAGGCCAATCTTAAAATACAGATAAGTGCGTGATCAGTTTCCTACAACTGTGGCTCTACCCAGTAAAATTACCATCATTAGTTGCACTAGTTAAACTACAACCTTGTCACCTCAAGTAGCATGGCTTAAAATGTATTTTCTTGAAAAGCATACTCAGCTCTTCAATCCTGAGCATTTTACCAAGCACATCTTGCAGCAAAATTAGAATAATCCCTTACTTAAAATGTGCCTCTCATTAGAATAGCAGGACTATTTAGGTAAGCTTTAGATAAGACCACCCTAAGATCTTGCTTATATTTGTTTCTTTCAAAACACATCCAAACTGAAACCAAAGTTTTGAAGCACTATCAACAAGTAGCATACCGCTTCAGCTTACTGCTTCACTGACAGACATCAGTGAACACAACATGACAGAAAACAGATACCGAAAGGTGTTTTTTAAAGCCATTTAAAAAATTCTAACAGCAAGTATTTAAAAAAACAAAGAAAACACAACCCCCAAACCCAACCCCCAAACAAACAAACAAAAAAAACCCCACTAGCTGAAAGAGTTGAGGCCTCTAAAATTATTTTCTGATTGATCTAAAATCCCTTCCACTGTAAGGTTTTCACAGCTTTCATATGCACATCTCTATCAAACAACACAGCACAAAGATACCATGCCTGACACCAATTCCTCCAATGAGCCTGTAAAATCTGTTTGTTTCAACCTAATATTACAAATTAGTTTCATGGCTAATGTTTACTTCAACCAATCCTAACCACTCACCAGCTTAAATTAAATGAAAAAGCATTTAAACTACATACATTTAAGAACTTACTTTTGTGGGGTAGACTTTTATTTTTCCCTAAGTGGGTGACCTTCATATTTTAAGATTCTGCCTTTCTAAATAACCACTACTAGTCTAGGAAACTGATGCCATCCTAGTGCACTGCAGCCCACTGTACATCACTGATCATCCTAGGGAGGTACAGCTAAAAGATCATTTTTGCAGGAGCTATTTAAAATTCAAGAACCCAGTTGTGAAGATGTCTCAGGTAATTTCTCTAGCCAAGAAGCAAAATATGTCCAATACATGCATTTATACTTACTAGAGAGACACTGACACCTCAGTTGTTTTTTGATCTTTCTGTCCTCCAATTTATATACTGTTGAATACTCTGGTCTGCAATATATATACTACCACTCAGCAACAGTTTTCTTATACACAGAAAGATCTTAAGACACAGAAAGCCAGCATCTAACTGGGTAAGGGAAAGTTATTAGTAAACTAGCTTAAATTCAAAATTAAAAACAAGGATTATTGCACAGAATAATGCCAAAATACATTAATCAGACTGTTCTGCTCTATTCATTTCTTCTAGCTTTATTGTTTAATGAAGAAAAAAGAATTCAAAGCACGAACAGATTGTAAGAAAGCAAATAGAAAAGCACTCTGCACTTGGCTGATACTTCTTATGTACCTTAAAAGCTCTCTGTATCATACTGGTTTCAATCACCGCACAGTGGTGGGTGCTTCAGAATCTTGGATTCTAAACACAATCTATCCAGAAGATCAAAACTCAATTTTGAAAATGGCATTAACTCACAAGTGAAAATGATGTTCAAAAATAGAGGTCACTGTAAAGCAACATGCTTTGACTATGTTCAGCATTTTTTCGTCTCCTAGCATAAAATGCATGTAATCATGTAGCTATCCCCATTCAACCACACTTATTATTTCTTGAAAGATTAGCTGCACTTTGTACATTAAAATAAAATTCTCTTGTTTGGGTGTGCACATTAATTGTTAGATTTCACCGGTCAGATCATATTATTGTCGTTGTTGCCATACAAGCATTCAGTTTCTATTTACTTATTCATTATGATCTCTTTTGTAATGTCCACAGTAACACAACACACCGCCACATAGGAGGTATTAACACTGCCCTTTATATTTCTGTCACAGTTGCTGAGACCTAATAGGCAAGAATAGAGAAAACCAAAATACCTAGTGCTAACTTAAGTGGAACAGATCAAGGTCCCATTTTCAGAACACACATACAGGAAGAACACTATTAATGCAAACAGCGTGTAAAGTTACATTAGCAAGCTCCCTCACCTCCATAAACTTGTGAAGGACTAAACCCTTATTTTCCAAAGCAAGTGCTATTAAGGAATATTTTATAAAACAAAGCAAAGTTAGGCGTCTTCTGCTTGAGTCATCTATCTAGAATGGCTTACATTTCAGCCCAAAAATCAATCATCAAACTAAATACGGGAAAGAAATTTATCACAGCATTTATTACACACTGCCTATTATACCTATTACCTTCATAGTGACTAGCTATTCTATTAAATGTAAAACAAACAAACAAAAAAAAACCCCAAAACAAAACCAAAAACCAACCAGACACTTGCAAAAGTAACAGTAGCACAGTTTATTGTTGTACTTTTGGGGCCTCACTGGCCTCCACATCAAGAACTCCAGGATCAGCACATCTGAAGCTTTTAATACCGTTTCAGCAGCTGCCATAACAATTTCAATTATCATTTTATATATGAAAGGGATATTTTTAATTCTACCAATTTGCATCTTGTAAGTGAAATTGAAATTGGCAGAATAGCAACTAACCTATGCTAAAACCCAGACACATATTAACATATTGCTTTAGTTTAAAAGTAATTAAGACATTTTGGACTATAGTTTGGGTTTTTTTTAAATATATATATAGATATAAAGGACATCTGGAGCTTGCCTGTTTCACCAGGATTTAAGCAGGGGTTTAACTGGCAATAAGCCAATGTCTATGTTTGCCTTCTAATAATTAAAAATTAAAAGAATTAAATTCTCCTCTTCTCCCTTCCCCCCCTTTTTAAAACTTTTTTTTTTACTTTCTGTTGAAGAGACATAGGTCTAAATAATAAACAGTAATAAAAATCCAGCAATAAGTGCCAGTTAACCTTGTTAAATATGATTTCTACAGAGTAACTGCTTTGTTCGAACGCATACAGTAATTTTCTTCAGTGTTTTATTATGAACAGTGCTTTTTTTGCCTCATATCAACCAATATTAGAGGCAACAAAGATGAAAGAGGTCCTTCTCACTGCTGAACAGACAAACTTGAAGTCTGATGCTAAGACTTACTTTCATGACTTATTTTAGCCACTCTTTTTTAACCACATCGAGGGAGTTAAGTGATGCATTTCATAAAGCCAACACAAAGTAATTACAGCAGGTTTCAATAATCAGGCAGATGTTAAGAAGTAACAACCCGAACCATCATGCCATCCACAGAGAGATCCTCTATTACAAATCTTAGGAATGAATGCAAAGGTTAGTTTTATGAACAACCCATTATATATGAACAAGCATTTTCTCTAGTTCTACCACTGCAGTACTTCATGATGCTAAGCAGTGATACATAAGAAAATCTGACTTCATGTGTTAAAACTACATACACAACCAGCAGCAGTATGATGAACACCAATATAAAATGCCCCTGGCTATTTTTAAGGGCCAGTACCCTTCAAAGAGCTTCTAATTTCATCTAACACATGGTAAATCTGGCAGAGATTTCACATCAAATCAACCTCGAAATTATAGTTTGAGCCAAATGATTATGAACATTAGAGTAATTCTGTAGAAGACATTTAGTCTGCATGAGTAACATCAGAAAAGTTAAGACTACTAAAAATGGAGAGCCATATTTCAAATAGGTTCCTCCAGTTAAAGTACATTCCTGCCATTAAGAAGTGGTGCTTAATGAGCAGGTAAGACCACCTCTAACAGTACTAGAACTCTCTATCGTCAACATTCACTTTTTTCCCAGCACCAGTCTGCTTCACCTGCTAATAGTGAAAGCTGAAAACATCTTTTATTCTCCATATGCAGAGTGCAGTATCTCTAACTATAGAGCTTCTAGAAGCAATTATGAAATCCAGAATCAAGTTAAACTTCCCTGATACAAAGTAAACGAGAACGGCACTTTGAAAATATAATGGTTTGAACTCACTGCTAAAATAATATGCAATAAAGGAAAATTAATTATACTATAAATAAATGTAATTTCAAGTTAGAAAAAAAAACCTTAAAGAATATCTTCCTGTGATATGTGGTGTCACAAACTATAAAAGTAACACTGCCTAAAGAGTCATAAATTGTATTTAATGTTTCAGATAGTCTAAATTTCACCTAGTGTTTCTCATTTCAAAACCAGAAATCCCTGCATTCATTTTAGTTTGAACAATGGACTTACCTGTGAAAAGGAAAAAAATCAAGACCATGATCATCGTGTAACCAAAGTATAAAATGGTGCTAGCAGTTCCTGTTATCTGGAGTTTAGAGAAGAAGTAATGAACTGCATAGATAAAGAGATAAACTGCTGTAAAGCTGCTCGTCAAGAATGATCGCCACCACCAATGATAATCCTGAAAGAAACAATAAACCATTCAGTAAGAGACATCACGTAGAAAACAGAATATAAGTAATCCGGTTAAAAAAATAACATTGTCTTATGAAATACATTTAATTCTTCAAAATTTATCTTAGAAAAAGAAAAATTCCAACATAGCCTGTAGCTACTTTTGACCTTCTCACTCAGCTGTATTGCTTACACTATGAACATGAAATTATTCTAAGATGAAGGCTGTTTATTTTTGCTTATCTGCTGCAAACAGTGGATTTTGAAGCAAAAGGCACATTTCCCAAGAGTGGCCAAAACAGCCATGTCAAGGGTTGACAATACAATCCATTCACAGCATCCAGCACATCACAATACACGTGAATACCTCAACTCTATTTCTAACATCTTCCAACTACAAGTGGTATCTACATCAAAACTGTACTTTTTACCTCTGCACACAGGTGAAAGTAGCACAGCAAAACTGTAGCCTCAGAACATGTAATTAGAAGAATTATGAAAACTAGGAACAGGAAACCAAACATGTAGTACATCTGATGCGACCTAAAATAAAAAATAAAATAAAGAGTCTAATTTTTGGTTGAAGTTCTCTGAGTTACTTTACAGTGTTACCTGGCCAGATGCTAAGGTAATTAAAAAAAAAAAAAAAAAAAAATCCACACCACTGGGGCAACTTTGTCTATAGCACTATTGGCCAATTCATAAAAAGTTTTTTTTTACTCTATCTGAATGTACTCTGTAAATAAAACTACTGTTCAAAGTCCTCAGTTATACTTCCCTTGAAATAACCTTCAATCAGCTTTCACAGAGAACAGTTACAGGCAGTTTCCAGAAATGGTTATCACTTCAGGCCTCCTTTAGCTTCCTTAACACTCACATCACCTGTAGTCTCTTCCCAAGTTACAATACCCACTTCCTTCCTACTACTGCAGCTAAGTTTTCCAAGTGTTTCTGCATCTCCTCACTACATCCAATCAGATGCTCCTCCATTTCCAGTCTATCCCCTGACCAAGTCTGACTCCAATACAATGACTAACCAAACACCAAAACACTCAAAAAAAAAAAAAAATCAATGGAAATATGCTTGTTTACTTTTAATCTGGGGTCATTCAGATAAGGGAAGTAACCAAACACCTTTATTGAGTGATGGTGACAATTATACTGCAAGTGTACGATTTGACAGAGGGAGTGGAAGTTGCATGTTCCTTCCATGCTCCCCTTCTGTAGGATAAATAATGAGAAACAATTTGGGAATTCAGTAATTTCAACTACAAAAGGCCAGAGTGTACCTGTTTGTCAGCTGATTACATTTTCCAGCTACATTACACGGTTTCTACTTTTGTTGAGGACTAATATGAAAGGCTAACGTATCTAATATATTTGCATTTAAGAATACATTTAGAAAACTGTTCTGTAAGAAATCTCAACATAAACAGAGGACACCGTGACAACTTAGCACCTTCAGGTTAATATTTTCTCTTGAAAAACAATATATTAAACATTTCATATTTACACTGTGAATGTTATGAAAGATTGCACTGGCTTAATTTTCCATGCATCTGCTTGACTAGGTTTTGACAAGATTTAGGACTGATGTGGATGTTTCACAGGCAGTGGAGTCTTTGTTTTGCAGAACATGGAATCCCAAATTCTTGACCTGATTCTGATTTAAAAGCTGAAACTGCTAGATCATATTAGTTTCATAAATCATAATATAATTGCACAACAGATTAGGCTCCACCTAACCACAACAGCATTAAACCGTGTTTGTGCCGTTCAGAGCGAGGAAGATAAAACAAGGAAACAGGAGTCAAATTTCATACTTTGCAGTTGTCAATAAGAACAACTAGTTTTATAATTTCTAAGCACAGGAATAAATATGCAGATTCTGGAAATTCCACAAAAGTCTGCAAGAAGATCAAAAATTCTATGAATTGGTTTATTCCTCATATTCATTGGTTTGGGATGTTCAAACTCAACTGTGTGTTTATTATCAAACCAGCATAACTAGAACAACAAAAAAGTGATACTCACCAAATGCTATTCAGAATGAAAAAAAGTTGAATAAAAATACAGCCAAAGGGCAAGATACCACCCATCACAATACCAGGCAACGGTTTTGTGAAAAAGGACTGTTCTGGAATTTGGCGAGGAATCTGGTTTGTACGAACTGGATGTTCAATAGGCTTCGAAAAAAATTAAGATAAATTGTTACATCATCAATAAGATTGCTTTTCCCTAATATTAGCATCTAAAGATTTGATAAACATACCTTTATTTTCATCTATCAGCCATCAGAAGTTACCAAACAAGAAAACTACAAACTTGATATCCATCATTAGGAAAAAACACATATGCTTTAGATATTCCAACTATTGGTCAGTAAGCAAGTCAGAACAAAAGGAAAGAAATCTGTTCAGTCCTTAATTAAAAAAAAGTTTTCTTAGTCGTCTGGCATTATCTCAAACTAGTGAAGTACACACTGAAGTACTTCTGAAGTACTACTTCAAAAATGAAACTGCTGAGGTATTCCTAAAATACAAAAGGCAAGCAAGACATCCAAGAGCACTATTAAAATCTGATTCTAATGAATAGACAGAAAAAAAAAAGTTTAGTGTGACATTACAAGCATATACTCAGTTTCAAAATCATGATAAAATAAAACATCATTTTACAGTCATAGGGCCATAGATGTTTCAATCCAACCAGTTCTTGTGTGCTTAGGGATTCAATGGCTCAACTGCAGAAGACAAGTGTATTTCAAAACTGTATTCAAAGAGCCCTACCTTCTCTTTGAAGCCAAAATATGCACCAACAAAGGTTAGTGGGACTGAAATTCCAAACCACATAGCTAGGATAGCAACCAAAGTGCCAAAAGGGATGGCAGCTGAGGATCCTTTTACCCACAGAATGAGATTCATAATGAAGAAATCAGCAAAGACAATCCTAAAAAATATCAGAAAATATATTAAAATATTCAGTAAAGAATAAATATCAGTTAATATTAAAAAACACAAGTCTGTATCAGAAAAATTTAGCTTCTTGCAATCTTTCATTCCCTAACAGTCCTGGTTACTTTCAGCAATTGTTCAGTTAACGTAAAAACGCTTGCAACACTCAATGCCTATAATGCAAGAATCTATGGTAAAGCCACTGTTTAAATAAAGACTCTGCACATAAAACCAAAAACTAACAAAGATTCAAGTGTGAAGACCTATACAAAGAATACTAAAAGGTAAAATAAATATAAAACCCCTCCTATCTGAATTACCTTTCCTATTATTGCCAGTCATTTAATTCCTTTATTTAGGTCCTTTCTAACCAGTAAATTCCCTCTGAAAAAACAGTGATAGGAAAACCTCATATTTAGGAAGCCACACATTACTGTCACAACAAACATCTACCTGTTGCTGTTGTGTCACAGCAACATGCTAGCAGAAGGGTGCATTAAAAAGGGCTCTTCCATACAAGAATCTTCGTATCAACACCTTATGCAGTCACACAGTTAAGTAGCCCACGCCTTTTGAGAATTTAAATAAAGACTACATCAGTCATCACATCTCTCTGGACCTGTTCTTCCCTCCACAGTTAAGTGCATCTACCTCATTTTCTAAACATCCTGGGAAAACACTAGAAAACAACTCCAAGACATATGATGAAGACTTCAAACCCATCCCATTCTGAAAGCAAAGCAAAATGTACTACAAGGGAACCCCATATAAAAGCTGGCTTGAATTTCCATTATTCATGGATTCAGAGATGTATCACAGAAAATTCAGCCTCAGGAAGGGCCCCTTCAAAGTGCACCATTGTCTGGATTTTGTTAAAAAAGTGTTCCTGACGCAGAATTTACACTGCCCTGAAGTGAACATGCATCTTCCACTGTATTTAATTTAAAAAGGAAGGAGGAAGGATTAGAGCAATAGGCAGGCTCCTTTTTCCCTAGGAGAGGCCTTACACTTGCCAGAACTGTTTGGGAGAATAGACTTGTTAAATAAGCACACCCAAACAACCCCTGGTGTAAGCATTTGTTGAACAAAAAATAAAAATCAAATCCATTTTAGAAGTCTTGCTAATCTTTATCATCTGCCCAAGCTCATAACACAGACCCCACTTACCCCCTCCAAAGTCAGAAAAAAATATTGCAAATATGAACTCCCATCAGTCTACTGAGACTATAACGGCCTTAGGCTGTTTATGATATTATGCAAATTCACTGAACTAGCATAGCATAATCAAGACATCTGTTCCTATTCTACCATCCCCAATCATTTTACTTCCTCTGTGAAACTTAATTTATTTCGGAGTTTAAATGATCAGCACAGTATTTCTTCCACTGATAAATATTTTCTTCTCTCTCAAGATAATATCTAAATGACAGCAGGGAGACTGAAGCACATTTTGTTTAGAAATAAGATTTCCTCGTAGAAATACTACACTCAGTTGTTATCAAATGCATCACATTTCATTTGATGAAATTCTACTATACTCAAAACCAAATCATGTTTTATTCATTTTGGGCTTTTTGGGGGGAGAAATACCTTAAAAAATTATTTATAACCTTTTCCTCAACTTTTGCCAAGGACATTTGTCAAAGGGTAGCTTCAGTTGCAACCAAGAAATACAGAAGACTTGCAGAAGAAATTAGTTTCTGTTCCCTTTTTTCACTGACCTAATTCTCATGGAAGGTCTTGAGAGCTACGAGAAAACAAAAGGTAGGAGACCTATCACCCTTCCCAAGCATGACAGTATTGGCCATAGTATGATACATGCTACAGCCATATCCAAAACTGGACACTACCTGTATTTAAATAAAAGTTATAACCCATTTAAGAGAATCTCTGCATCATTCTCACCCAGAAGCATAGTAAATATCTACTGTTTAGTATAGCAGTACATAGTTATTTAGTGTACCAAAAAAAAAATCTAAATTACATATCCTGTGTCCTTTTCAGTAACACAGTTACAAGAAAACACTGATATTATAACTAAGGTAACAGAGGTTCTGCCTAAAAGTTTGTTTCTGCCTATTTACAGAAGAGCACTAAAAACACTCCAAATTTACCACAAAACCACGTACATTCTAACAAAGTAACCATACCTATTAACAGTTAAGACAGGATTACCTGGAACATACCCAGTGCTGTGGTACCAAATTGGAATTACGCCATCACTATGCCTAATGTTCTGGTGCAGTGCTTCTCAAAGGCTGTGACACTACCTTGCAAGAGAGTCCTCCTACCCCCACAGCTGATTACAAAACAAGATGCTAAGAAGCTGTATTCTAGAGTACTAGGCTCCAGCTCCTCAAAATTCACTTTTCTTTATATTTGCAGATAGGCAATATACAAAAGGAACAGCAACTTGGAGAAAAATAAAGAAAATAATCACACAAACAAGCATCATAATTTACTTCCCTCCCACCTCATTCATTTATACTTAAGAATAAAGGAAAGAACGAGGGGAAACAATACTAACCCAGGGCAAAGCAGAGCTGTAAGCAAAACGTTTGTCTTCCACTTCTCGCCTCTAAATGCTGAGGGGAAAAAGTAAAAACAATTTCAAGTTCAGAACTTTTTCCAACTATTTTGTAGTACAGCAGCAAGAAGCAGATTTGTTGCCTGAGTCACCAGCTCCAGTCTGAGGTCTATATTAACCCAAGCAATTCTGAATTTAACCTGCTGTCACATTAAACAAATGCACGTACTTACTCTTGTACATTCTAGCAGACACGTAACCAGCTGGAGTTCCTAGTAAGACCCACAATACAACTGCACAGGTCATCAAAGCACCACGGTTGGCAGGAGAAAGAAAACCAAGGCAAGCTAGGACTAAAGAAACAAAAAGATTTAGTCATTAGTGGACACACATCAAAATCCTCCTGTAACACATATCACTGTACAGGTTTATCCCTTTCACTACCAGATATTTAAATGAAGACTATGTGCATAAGCTCTCATATATCCCCATCACATGACCATACCCCTGATGTCACTGTTTCATTCATAATAAAGCATTATTTCCCCCTCATCTTTTAAATAGAAAATTTCTCATAGCCAAAAGACTGAAAAATAAAATGCCACATGGAGACGAACAGTGAACCTGAACCAAATTTCAGCTTGAAAAAGTCTGCTTCCAAAATCCTACAGTCCTCCTGTAAACATCCACGGTCAATACTTACGCATGCTAAGGAACAACAGAAGTTTAATATGTGGCATAAATGACATCTGAGAACAGTAGGTCTGGAGAAGCCAAAAACTTTGACAGAGCTAAGGGTTGGGGTTTTTTTGGTTGGAAGAGGAAGTTGTTGGAGTTTTTTTAGGTTTTGGTGGGTTTTTTGGTTTGGGGTTTTTTTTTGTTTGTGTTTTTTAAGATAGAAATAAGTGCAAAGATAGAAGATCTTAGACACATGGAGTCATTTGCTTGCAATTCCACAAAAGGCTCTCAGCCACCACGATGGATAACATTTTCCTCAAGAATGCGCTGTCTTGAAAATAAGCCTCTTTATTAGAAGAGGGCTGCCTGCGTCTGAACTAATTGTAGAGGCCAGCCCAGAGATACTCTCAGAAAGGAGTTTGTTAGTGATCTCTAGTGGGAAATTTTGTTTTTAAACAGAAAAAGGACTCTCCCCCCCCCCCATTTCTTTCTATACTACACTGGTTGCACAGGAAACTATCACAGTTAAGTAAGTCAGAGTTGTGATCAACACTGAAAGACAAGCCCATCAAGAAAATTCTATTAATCTTATAGCATCATGTAATGAATAGGAAAAAAAACCAGCTCATCTATGAAAGAAAAAAAAATCTGAATAAAACCTGGAGAACAGAATTTGAAAAATTCTTATTTTGTAAAAAGTATCAGTACACTTCCCAATTCTACTGTACAGTAAGAAAAGGAATGGTTATGTACTTTATAGATAACATATAATAAAACACCAACTTCTGACAGGTTACATCATCACATGGATATATAGCTATTCATGGTAGGCTCTCATATTATCTCAATGTTGTGCCAGTATTATTTCATTGGCATGCATTCTTGCTCATATTTCTGCATGGCTGCAGGCTGTTGTGTCAAATGTATTAGATGGAAAGTGTTCCGAGAACATTAAAGCTTTGATTACATGTCTTTGAACTTGCATTACTGGATCCTTGGATAATTTACACCATGACAAACTGGTTTTGTTTTTTAACAAGAAACTTGTAACAAGGACACTTCATTTCTGCAATCATGAAAAATCTGAACTAGCCCAGATACCACAACATTTTGAACGAGACCGCTTACAACAGCGTTACTGGAGCTATCTAGATTATTGTTATGAAAGAGCATTAATATTTTATTTTACTAAAGGAAGGACTTCATTTTCAAAAGAAGACTTCTATCATTTATTTCATAATATTGCATCTTTCTTACACTATTATACTACAAACACATCACCTTAATAAAAGTTACTTACATAAAGTAATAAATGTCATAATGAAAATTTGTGTTCCTTGCCCCAAAAAGACAGACAGTAACATTCCCTTCCTTGGAGGTCTAAACACATCTCCATGAACCAGCTTCCAGCCAAATTCCTCTTGGGCATCTTCCTGTATAAAATCAACAATGTCTTTAGCAAAGATACATAATGCAGTAGTGAATTAACACAAACAAGATGCAAAATGCATATTTAAAGTTTGATTAACTTCCAGTTTAGATCCAAAGACAGACTAATTGCATGTGATTCATCACTCATTGATTTTATAACCCCCTAATGGTTCAGTGAAAGAAAAAGGCAGGATTTATCAAGAAAATCCTCATCTCAGAGCAAGAAAAAACAAAATGTAATTAGCTAAACCATATAATGTCATTTTAAATTTAAAACTAAAACAAAGCCTTCCATTTAATTTAACTTGGATTATAGCATTTCAATCTAGTTCAAGCATTTATCTTTTTTGCTTTCATTACAAAGCACATTGGTCTCAATGACATCATTGGAAAGGAATGAAATGGTCCCTGTACTCCAGAAGAAAGTCTGGTCCCTAGAATCACTGGGGGCAAGTACCAACACTGTTTGTCCCACTGCCAGAGGTGAATAGATGGATGGCATAGGGTGGGGATCCTCAGTCCAGTGGCTCCAAGGAACCACTGCTGAAGAATAAAACTTCTCAATAAAGTCACTCAAAACAAACACCTCCCCTCATAAAAAAACCCAAACACACATGATGACAAACAACCCCTCAAGACCACCACTCTCTTCCTCATAAAGTTAAAAGCTACAGGTTTCATTCAACCTAGAAGTATTGAGTTTAGTTCAACGGACTGCTTATCACTAGAATTACAGCACACAAAAAAATAGGGTAAGAAAGAACACAGACCAAACTGGCGAATGACACAGAGCACCTCAACTTGCGACAGATTATGTAATTTTTTTTTTTTTTCTGGAAGATTATCTTTGCCTTCCCCATACTGATTATCCTGGTTTCAGCTGGGATAGAATTAACTGTCTTCCTAGTAGCTGGTATGGTGCTATGTTTTGAGTTCAGTATGTGAAGAATGTTGATAACGCTGATGTTTTCAGTTGTTGCTAAGTAGTGTTTAGAATAAAGTCAAGGATTTTTCAGCTTCTCATGCCCAGCCAGCGAGAAAGCTGGAGGGGCACAAGACGTTGGCACAGGACAGAGCCAGGGCAGCTGACCCAAACTGGCCAACGGGGTATTCCATACCATGGGACGTCACATCTAGTATAGGAACTGGGGGGAGTGGGGGCAGGGGATTGCCGCTCGGGGACTAGCTGGGTGTCGATCGGTAGGTGGTGAGCAATTGCACTGCGCATCATTTGTACATTCCTATCCTTTTATTATTACTGTTGTCATTTTATTAGTGTTATCATTATTAGTTTCTTCTTTTCTGTTCTATTAAACCGTTCTTAACTCAACCCACGAGTTTTACTCCTTTTCCCGATTTTCTCCCCCAATTTTCCATTCAAGCTACATGGTGCTTAGTTGCTGGCTGGGGTTAAACCATGACACTGATACAGCTGCTTGCATTTATTGGCTACAAATTACTCTCAGAAGTCTGATATGCTAATACAAAAACTGAAAACTATTAAATACAAGATAACACCTTGATAAAAAAAAAAAACAAAACCAAAAACTATGCCTGCAAAGAAAATAACAACAGGTATCTAGGTATAATTCCGACACATCAGTGCTCTTCCAGTAAAGAAAGGTTTATTTGGTTAAAGAAGCATAAAGACCACACTTTCCTGTAAGTCTGAACTTGAACTAATTGTGATGATGATGATGAGAAAGCTATTGAGGAAAAAGACATCGACAGAAAAAAGACTTTTCCTAGGTAGTTTTAAGTAAGAAATAAAAGAATTTAAAAGGTTACCATCTGAAGCAAATCTTCATCTGTTTTCAAAATGGTGAACACTAAGCAGAAATAAATACTCAGTACTTTAGTTCCTGACAGAACAAGGAAAATGTTGTACAAATTTGGAACAGCTGGTATTACATTTATTATCAACACCTGATCTGGCAAATGCACTCAAAAGACACCCTCTGGTTCTAATACAAACTTTAAAACATATAGCCACATAGTAATACCTTGGGTTGAGAGAGAGAGAGAGAGAGAGAGAGAGAGAGACACCCAGGTTGGCAGATTGAGACTCCTGATTTATCTTGTATGGGCCCAGAGCGTTGGTCTCAAAGCTCGATTTTTATTAAAACTCTTCTGATACAGGCCAATTAGCTGTAAGTCAGTATTTTCCAGACTTTGTTTAAAGACTTCAGCAGTATTTTATATTGCTAACCTTTACCATTCAAAGATGAGGATAAGAATTGTACAACTAATCCAAGTAGGAAGCTACACTTTATCATTATAAAAAAAAATATTTGAGGTAAATCTAAAGATATGCTAAAAATTACTCTAAATTTTAAAAAAGTGCAGTAATCCTCAATTTATCCACTAATTTAGCCTAGTTCTCAAAATATTCTAACAAAGATTTAAGTCCCCTACACTCAAGTAGTCATGATCAAAGAGATTTAAAAAAAAAAAAAAAAAAGAGAGAAAAGAGTTTTACCTCTCACTGTTGAAAACATACTGACATGAATTCTCTTAAGTTCAGTTCAGGAATCTTTTCTTAGTCATAAGACCCTAGAAGTAATTTAATTATTTCTAAACACTTCATTAACATAGGTCTTGCTAAATCTACATTACACTAAAAGCCAGTTGGTATTAGCTGAACGTTAAATGCGCATACTAAGACCACAATCACTGGCTTGTGCATCGATCTGTTTTCGAGTAGAATCACCAGCATTCCCTAAGTGTGAGATGCTAATTTTCTTCATTGCAGCTTCCTCAGTCCAGGTCCTCTTTTGCACAATTATTTCACACTTTTTAAAGTCAGGTCCTTGAACTGCAACAGATCTTTAAGTCTGTTACAACTGGCAAGAAAATAAAAAAGTGTGGTTTTTTTTGAAAGTCACACCTATCCCTGCTGTTATACATAAAAACTAATCAAGCTTCTACAAGTCTTGCTCTTTACTACATTAAGAATGACCAACTAATAAAGACAACACAGCATAAGATATTGAACATAATTTAATTGAGAGATCAAACAGGAGCTTCACAAAAACGATCAGTTAAAGGATGTGGAAAAATTATTCCACTTTAATTACTGTCTGGATTTGCATTAACAAAAGATATTTAATATCAAAAACACAAAAAAGAATAAAAATACTTTCAGATGTTTTAGTTTCAACATGAAACATTTTTGTGCATTTTAAAGTATTTCTTTATCCAGACAGACAGCAACAACAGTGAAAATTCAAAACTTTGTAGTATCTGACACTATTTCTCATCTTTGGCTTGCAAGTACTACTTTACCAATGAGAAAGAGTAATTTTTACTCAGCCTTTCACTCACAGTCAACTGGTCAAGTCTCTTTAATTCACAATCAGTTATATTCTCTTCCACCAAGGCAGCAGACCTACCCCTTTCCCATTTTAAGGGGTACGTATTTCAAAAGAACTCACAACAGGTTCAGTCAGATGGCAACAAGCTTCAGTCACTATGTTAAGTCAGACAAACCAGGCTCAGTTTGACACAGCGATCACCACGGAATTGTATTTAAAAAGCAAAAAAATCATTTACACACACACCAAGTAGTTCTAACACAGCTAGAGATCAGAAGTTGTGCTGCACATGAACTGGAATATTCTTATCTCCTAACCGGAGACAAAGTATGTGATTCCACCACACTTTCTAGCCACAGACAAAACGCAACATCAATTTGTATTAGCCTATGTTAATCAAAATCTCTCCCATAACATTTAGCAAGACAACTACCACTCCTCACACTAATTTTACTCCACTATTAGCCATTGGTTTAATTTTTAATCCTTTTTGCAATAATCACCTAATACAGTTTTTTAAAAATATATTGCTTTATGAAGTTGCATAGCATCATTCTTCTCATGAAATTTAGACCACAAACTTTCCAAACTTCACAAGTCACGTGCTAACTACAAACTGCTATAAAGAAATACCACCTTGGAATTGGAAAAGTTACAGCGACTGAGCTTCCTAATGCAGCTTCATTACAATAGGGACAATACCTGGCTGCAATAGTTTTAAGCCTGATCTCCCACAGAGGGGATAAAACAAGTTATCAATAAAAATAACTGTTGTCTTCCCAAGTTTGGTTTGTTCAGACTATAAAACACATTTTTAGACAGAAAATATGCCCAGGTGGGTTTCTAGGCTACAAATACCTCTGCATCAGATATAAGTGCACGTCCTGTGCTAAGGCCACATAACGACTTAAAACAGGGCAGCATCGACAAGGAATCTTACATATAATCCCAGGTCGCCAGAGTCACAGAATCACTCAGTGGCTAACGCTGGAAGGGACCTCTGGAGGTCATCTTGTCCAACCCCCCTGCTCAAGCAGGGCTCCTAAAGCAGGTTACCCAGACCCATGTCCAGATGGCTTTTGAATATCTCCAAGGATGGAGATTCCATATATAACACACTGGCTGCTTAGGTCAATGTCACCCCACCAGCTACATGTCCAGACTGACTCCATAATGCAACCACAGGACTCAGGAGCAATGGCCACATCTTGATGGTGAACCAATGCCGGAACACTTTTCAATGTCTGCACTGTGTCTTGTGGCTGTTGGTATACCATGAAAGTATTTATTAAAAAAAGAGGCCTTCCTTGGTTGAGATCTTGGAACAAAGGGATTTAACATTTCAAAATCAAGTTCGTTCACTACCAAAAAGTTTCTGTGAATCACTCCACATACTTCTAAAACCTGAAGTCTGTCTTTGCACATTACAAGTTCATCAAATGACACTAGAAAAGTAAGACTGCCACATCTGCCCATGTATTCCTGCTGTTAGAAAAGATGAAATAACAATAAAGCTATTTTTAACTCCCAGATATATTAGCACGTATCAAATTCTTGGTAGCTATGCATCTCTTTAGATTGTATTCAAAACTAATTGATAAGACAACACTATCTCCGGAAAAACATGCTCATGTAAAAGCTGTAAATCTTACTCACAGAAGAATCAATCTGGTTGTATCTTGCAATGTCTTTATGAAGAGTCCTCAGAATGATCATAGCCACCATGCCAGATAAGAAGAGAACAATTACGAGGGAATTCATTATACTGTAGATAAAGAAAAAGTCAAACTTTCAATCCACTTATTCAGGTTTCAGGACATGAACTCCAATTCATACCACATGTACAGCTCAAGTCTGAGGAATAGCCTTAGATATTCAGACTTCACTTAAGTCATTCAGACCTTTTAGTATCTTTGCACCCAGAGAAGATAAACTTTTAAGTTGTGTACCTTTACGATTTCTTAGGAGACAGAAATGAGAAGAATTGTATTTTATGATATATTGTTAATTCTCAAGACCGTTACGTATTGCTTTTATTTTCCTCCTCATATAGCTCAGAAGTAATTTCCCTAGTGAAACAGCTACAGCTCTTAAAGCAAACTTTGTCAAATAGATTTTATATCTTTCAACCAATGAAATCTACATCACACGACTTAATATTTTGTGGAGACATAATTAATCAGATTAGCCTTTTCAAACACTTTATATTGCAAAACATTAACATTTCAACATAAATGATCTACTTACTTGATATCATTTGCATGGTACAGAGGGAAATAAGTAAGAGCTTTTCATATACATCTTTTACTCATGAAAAAAAGCCCTTCTTTTTACTGTAAGCAGCTGCTGAGTACAAAACACACAGTACACATATGTACCTCTCATTTGGCAGTTAGGGAAAGCCAGACAGTAACAATAAGAACACCGCAGAGTGGCAATGTCTCAAAAGTTCTACAGAATGGAGATGATAAAGTAAAACGATGGAAGCTGCTTTCCTTTTGGACACTGATGGTGCATTCCTTTGCTGAAACGCAATACTACAGTTGCTCCCAAGAGATGGAAGACTGATAAAAGTTACTTCACATATGAAAACAAGAAAGTTTTCTTGCCTGAAAACTGACTTTGTTCTACCACAGCAGAAGTTATATATCCCTGGAAGCACAAAGAAGAAATCTTTGTGCTCCCCTGCAAGGTTATTCACTGTATAAATGCAAATCTTACCTAAACCACTGGATGTTCGTATGTGGCATGGACTCCAAAATATAGTCCCATCTGGAAGCCCACTTAATATTATTTTTTTCCTACAAAGAAATTAAATAGCCATTAACAGAAACAAGTACAAGTTTGTTGCAGTCTCTGAGAAGGAATAAGCACATCAAATCTCTTCCACAAACCTTCCATTCAGCATTAATATCTAAGCTTGGTATCAACCCTGGATGTTAGACCTCCCTCTTGCATTAATTCATCTCTTCAGCCTCTCAAAGAATATCTTGTTTATTGAAGTCTCCTATCCACGTCTTCTGCCTTCAACTGAGGCTTCACTAAGCCTCATCTTTCTGTGATTCAGTATGTAGCTGCCTGCAGCTCCCAAATGCATGCTGAAAAACAATCATGCCATCACTACAAGATACACCCAGCATAGCACACTGATCTTGAAACTTCAACTTTGTTAAACATACTCTGTGAATATGTTTCTAGTTTCCCCTGGAATTTTTTTCTCTCATCACCTTTAATGTACTTAGCACAGGCTTCCTCACTCCCTGCCATAATGCTGTCTGATACAGACTATTTTCCACTCTGATTCCTGGCAGACAACTTTCATTTCCAGATATCCCTGTGAAGAATTTAAGAAGAAATCATTCAGCAACTTTCACCTTTGAAAGATGCTTCCATTCTCTTCTATCTCCTCCTCTAAACACTTCATGTGAGAGCTGTACCAGTGATGATTCTTTCTAACCCCCAAGCTTTGTCCTCTACAGCTTGTCTCATGGGATGTATGCCTGCAGTCCTACTACCAAATTCTACCTGCTGACTGGCATGAAGTTCTGCTGAACTTCTTCATTTATTCACCAGGTGGTAACTTTGTACAGTTAATTTTCAAAATTTAGACTGTGTCTCCAGCCTAGAGTTTTTAAGTTCCCATTCATGTTCTGGATCAAGAACATATAACAATGAAGAACTGCACCAACACAACCATGTGGCTGAAATTGCCTTAAGTTGCTCTTTATCAGCCCAAGCAGTAGCTGATCAGCAGTTCACAGCTAGTTGGAAGAGTTTCAGAAGTGTGGTTCTAAAGTTTGTTACCTGCACATCAAACTGCTCACATGCTTACATTTTTGTACACTTGGGTACTAAAAATTAAAGGCACGATCATGTATATTTTGCACATACACAGACCTAAATACCTTGCCCGTTTCAATGAATTAAAGCAGACACCATAGCTTTCTCACCAGAAGTCAGCTGCCATACTAGAAAGGACCATGAATGAACAGTTATGCATTTTACTGGTTTATATATTCAGGCTTACTGAAACAAATGTTCTCCTATTTAAAAAAATACTTTTCACTGATAAATACTCCCCTTTTAAGTTATTCTGAAACTGCTAATAAAAAGTAAAACATATCAGGTATTATTTCAAATCAAGGCTAATGGGTAACAGAGAAAATAAGCAGTTTTGAAGTGCCTGGTGATTGGGATGTGCTGAGTGCCATCTGCTGGAAGCGCCTGAACCCATGGCAGCTAAGCCTCACCTGCTCTACGCCTGAGAAAAAGGGAGTAGGCAGCTCAAATGCATAACACGTCGCGCGAATAACCGGGCAAAGTTCACATTGCAATTCTAAATTGCAATTTATCACCAAGATTTAAACACAAATGTTAATAGACAGGAGGCTCATTCATGTAGTAAACTCAGAGAGTCTAAGGAGGATTGGGTGTCTCAAGGGAAAAGTAACAGGATATAGAGCCTTGCACCTCAAGGTCATTGGTTCAAATCAAATTCAATTTGGTAGAATGAAAGCTGTTACCATATGACGGCTGCTTGACTGCCTATACAAAATAAGCTGGTGGTCTCAAGCCAAATCCTGTAAGACTGGTGTCTTACATCAGAAAAACAACCATGCTTTCAGGACAGACTGAAACCAAAGTACCAAGGTCTGAAGTAACTTGAATCAAATTACCTTTACCCCCACAGGAGGCTCACTTTCCACGCTGGGGTAAAGACCCAGTTGCAAGAAAGCCTAATTTCCTCCTGCCCAAGTCATCACAGGCTGAATAAAGCATTAGAGTATTAGTAAACATTAGAGTATTAAACCCTAAAAGATAAATGGCCACCTACTCAAAAAAAGCTAGTGAATAAAAGCTATACAAAATGAGACAAAGCCTGCAACTTCACTAGAAAAAACAGCTTTATAATATGCTATAATCTACATTTAGCACAAAAGCGTCTCCAAATATAATACAAACATTTCTTCAACATGAGACTATCAGTACCCTGACTGAACTCTGAAAACCTAAGAGCACACCGCAAGGAAGACAACTCTTGCAGTTATTCAATCTACTACCTTTCTATTAGTCATAAGAGAGGTCAAAAAAAAAAAAAAAGGCTTTATTTATACATTCCAAGTGTCACTTAAACTACAGTAATGAAAAAGTAACAGGTTTTGGGAAAACTGCTTCACAAGATCATCCTTATGGAATTTACACTGCTTTAATCCAGTCGTGGCTATGAGCAAATTATCCAGTTGTTCTGATTTCATTCATCTGGGGAATTACATATTAATGTAACAAATTCAATACTTACTTCAAATGTCACAGAGTAAGTGTAGATCAAATTCAGTTTATTGGTGAATTCTCCAGGAATCTCCATAGGTGGACCTTCACAACTTAAGTTGTTCTCATCTGTATGTTTGTAGCTAAGGGGAAAAAAAAGTTAAATAATACAGGATAAATTTTCACAAATTCTTTTCTAAGGTAATTAAAACAAGGTTTTATTTAAAAACAAACAAACAAGGAGAGCAGTGTATGTCATTTTGTACAGGTATTCAACTTATTTGAGAACCTGCTTTTCTGTTCTTCTGCCAACAAAGGTTGAAGTTCTTAAAAATATATTTTTATTAATACTTATGTTTGTAGCTAGTGATAATGAGAAAAATAAAATCATGCATATAATTAGGTATCATTATACAGCATTTCTGTAACAGCTTTAAAGCCACAACAGAACTGAACACTAGTTCTCACAAGCACTTGTGGTGAGAGCTAAAAACTCCACAGAAAGCATCCTAGGGATTTGGATCTTGGATCACTATCCTACATTCAGTTAATATCTGTTCACACTTCTAGGCATTTGAGAACATTATAGGTAAAGTTATTTGCTAAGCATGTGGGAGATGAGAACTGCAGACCTCTAAAGGTCATGAGATGTGGTTTCACCCTACCCACTTTTCTGCCATGATCAGAATAAAGTCCTAGCCCTAAGCTAAAATGCTGCGCGGTTAACCAGGCTGTGAAGTCTGGAGATCTTTACCTGGTAAGATTGTAACCTTTAACACAAAATATCCCTTCTCTGCCATCATACCTCCCTTCCAACATTTTAACAAGACTACATTATTGGTGAAGGACTTAATCTCAGTGTGTGCTCATCAGTAAGGAAGACAGAGAAATTCTTAGCAATCCCCACAGGTTCTCACCTTCCCTCAAGTTTCATAGGGAGAAGTGCATTTATTTTGTCTTGGTAGATTTGGGAGCATCTTTTTGGTTTTTTTTATTACTGTTATTTTTTTACACTGGGGCAAAAGAAATGACTGTAGGAACCTTTCCATTTTCCATTCCTATACAGGTGGTCTAATTTCACCTCGTCAGCCTTGTGTACTCTGAAAAATATAGAACAACTCAAAACAATGTTCTACATTCTAAAATTCAAATACACAAACCCTTCTCTGCGGTACCTTAGAAATACTGTAGCTACAGAAGCACAAAGTCAAAGAAACCTTAAGGTTTGCTTGAATTCACTCCTGTGAACCTCCTCTAACACTGGAAAATAGCTTCCCTCTCATACGGTCTTGGGCAAGTTGTATTCACCCAATTTAGATAAACAATTCTACCTTACATGCGTTATTATATGTCAACAACAAAGTCAAGCCACAAGATAATAAGAACTCTCATGAAAGGCGTAGGGTGCGCCAGCCACAAATACTCCCCATCGGGAGAGCTTCAAGGTTGAAGTAAAGTACCAAGCAAAACACCAGGTCAGAGAATGACAAAATTAAGGTTATGTGCAACCTAACTGTGCCCCCTTGTGGTCTGCATTACTAGTGAAAAGAAAAATTCTCATTTTTCAACCATTCAGGATACAACTGATAAAGCATTAATCAAAAATGGAGAAGGTTGGTAGAATCTTCTTGCCAGCATCTCAGAGCAGATGTAAATGGAAGGAATAAACTTGCACAGCAAGTATAATTCACTAAAAACACACTATACCATTGCAACAGAAAAAACAAGTATACTCAACTCATGTTGTACTACACATCTGTATGACTTGAGAAACTGTGGTAGCATAATTTAAGAATGTACCTAACCTCTGCAGAAAAGAGGGAAGAGTTTAGCTAAAAAAAAAAGCAACCTTCTTTGAAATTTTCTAAACAGACTGCAGTTTTCAAATATAGGTAAGTATGAACTGTACATGAACAGACTGACAAGAGGCCAAAGTAAGCGCTTCAGTCTGTTTCTGAATTGTTGCATCTCCTCTCTAGTCCACAGAGAAACAAAGAAGCCACTGTTGAAGAAAATAAGTTAATATTCTTAGGAAATTAGTCGTCATCTTCAGCTGTTCTGAATACCAGTATTAACTTGATATTTCACCCATACCTCAGTATCCAAACTAACACACGAAGAAGTACACCTGTACAAATACTGTACGTTCATACAAAGCACATTTGGGAGGCAATGCAGCAATAATAAGAGAGATGACATGGGAAATTGTCACTCAGTTAAAGGATGTTTCTCAGTGTATGTGAAAACATGTCTTTTGAAAGAAAGTAATGCACACCCAGATGCAAATCAATAAAAACATGAGAAAGCTTCTATTGTTTGTGTTAGGTTCTAAGAGTCCGCATAAGCAGTTTTTCCATCAGGAGGGACTTCGGAGAACATTTTAAAAGCAAAGTTAAGTGACATTTTACAGCCATGGAACTGCTCTTTGTAAATAAAGTTCCAGCTGTGAACCAGTATACTGAAAGCTTTATCAGAAGTCAAAACAACCAGTTCCCCAGAACTTACTGACATCAAATATCATTTCTAAATTTGCCACTACTGTTGGGACTCCCTTGTACTAGAACTTGCTGTTCTAATGCACAATTACCTTTGGGGTCTCAGTCTCGCCATCACCAGTCTTGCACCAGGCCAGTTTTCATCCTTCCCACTATGGTACATGATTGTTATGTCAACGTGGTTGAAGAGGTAGAAAGTGTTCTTCTTGTTAAACTCTGACTACAAAACATCATCAAGAGATTGAGAAACTCCTCCAACAGGAGAGGGCGCAAGCAGTCAAGAACTTTACATGAGACTACTGTCCAATGAAGTACAAGAAAAAAGGTGAAATACTTCAACATTCACTTTTTTAATATACCCATATAAAATATTTATATATTTTTCAATACATGGTATAGTATTGTATAAATACAAACCCACATAATAAAGTATCACAGCTGTGTTACTAGTAAAATTTAAATGTATTTGACACCATTTTTGTATTTACCACAAAAAGCTGCCAAAACAAGTTCAAAGATATATACAAGTAATTCAGATTCACTATTTCTTGTCCTCCCCCACCACCCCCCACCGCCAAGTCTTCCTGGTAGACACTCCAGCTATCAAAGCTTACAAACCAGGTTCTGCTTCAAAAAACTACCTTTCACCTTCAGTAGCTACTCTGCTTCATCATCCCTACCCCTTCAGAATCTGGAATTATGAAGAACTGTATAAAGCTCAGATGATACCAGAGTCAACTAAGCTGACTTCGATTTTCTTTTCTCCTCAACACTGTCATTGTTTAAAAAACTTTAATTTGAATTAAGGGACCAGGATGACAGACTGCTAGTTGAGTTTTCAAATAAAAAAAATTCCTTTATTTAATGTATATATTAGCCATTTTCCAATTGCCAGACAACTTCCATCCCTTGCCCCCTCCGAGCAAAATATGAAGGTGTCTTGCATCAAATTTATCTGGATTCCTCCTCTCTCACTATGAACAAGATTCCCATTGGGAGTAGACTAGGATCATACCTGTGTCATACTATAACCCCATCTTTAGGTACCTGTTTCCTCCATTTCCAAAGCAGCAGTTGAAGCAATAATATAGCTCACCAGCATAAATGTGAGGATGAACAGTAGCTGTGCCATTGCATGATAACAACCCCTTTCCCGCCCCCATTTTAAAAGAGATAATTATGTCTGCTGGGACAGGTATTTGGGTATACTTCCAAGAGGATGAAATTCCTCAATTCAGCCCAGAGATTACAGTCATATTGATGGTACTACGTTCTTATATGCCCATGTAACAATCATCCGTCTAGTGCTATGCCATGCAACGTTCTCATTGCAATTACAATTCACAGACAAAAACTGACGCTGGGTATGACAGCTACACTGGTAAAGCATCTACACCACAGCTAGCACACACAATTTGCACAGCATTTCATGTATACACAGTACAAACTCCCTAAGCACTCAATAGGAAATTCAACCATTGATGCCTATGTATGAAGGCCTCCCCGTAAAAAAAAACAACTTTTCATCCAAGTTGCTGACTTTGCTACAACCATTTTCTACGTACCAGATAGCTTCCAACACAACATACACCAGTATCAATTTAACATAAAAACAATCTCATATACAAAGTGATAAAGTTGAACACCTAACTGGAATAGGTTATTCAATTCACAGACCATTTTCAATAGTCTAGGGAGCCTGAGGAGTAACTGAGTTGGAAGGTGACTGTAAACAGAGTAAACTGAACATGCATGATAAATGCATCACTTCCAAGAAGCATCAGACCTGCCGAACACAAATAAATTGACTGCACTGCATACAAGCAGTAAGTCATATGGCAGAGCAGACTCATAGCAGGGAGCTCTCTCCTCGCTGAGAGGAGTGTGGTCCCTCACCCCAGGAGAGATAAAACTGTATGACTATTATCTGTAACCGTACTAGTTCACCATGGAACTCCCAGGATGACTGACACACTTCAGATTGTTGTCAATATAATTCTTTCCCCATCACAGCTGTGTTTGTTATCTTCCAGCCATCTGGGAAAACCCTGACACATTTAACTTGTAAACTGTGCTAGACATAACTTCTGCAACTAGAACACAGTGCTCGTTTCTAGGTCTTCACTATAGAGCTTCTATCTGAAATCGATAAAAGAAGGTCTTGCACACAAACACAACATGGACAAAGAATGAATAAGTACAGGGATGGATACACATGAAGTTTCAGCACAAAACCATAATTTTCTAAAGCTTTTAGACACCAATACAGCTGTTTTATAGCTTTATCTATAATGGTCAAAAGATCTGCATGAACACTTTTTTTGGACAATTGTATCAGTGAGACACTGCACACAGAAGCAGCATTCAGCTTTGTCAATGCCCACGTTCTGAACGTTAACCATGCCTACAAGGGTATCTGTTCTTTCTCAGGAAAAGAAAGCTTAAAAATAAAACTGTAAATGAAATTACATCTGCTATACTAACGAAAAAAGTTCCACCACTTACATTTATAACACAAGCATCTTTAACTCTACCATCTGGAGTAACAAAACATCCTATTGGAAATCCTGGATTACAGTATTTTTGTCCATCTTCCACATCATAGCACCACGTTACAGGCATGTTATCGATAATCCTAGACAGAAATCATCAAAGAACACGTCCTCAGAAAGGGATGCACCATATTTCACATTGACATTTAACATTCAGGTAATGCACAGTTTTCAGTAGTGCCCACAAGATACACAGTAGAGGACAACTATCACATAGAACAAAGAAAGCGACCACCTGAAACATAGATAACAATGCAAAAAAGCAGGCAAGAAACCCCCAACCTCAAGCACGTATCTCAGCTTACCAGTGATGCTGGTAATTCAACTGCATTCCTTTCTTCAAAAAAGCCAGTTTGCTTTTATCAGCACTGTTTCCTGGGTCATATGATCTTGTACAAACCTTCTTGCATGTTTCTTGCTTTTTAAAAGTGAACTGTTAAAAAAGCACACAAAAAGAGTAACTCCAGTTTTGCTTCAAAAATCTGCTACAGTCTTTTCTTCAGGTAAAGCTGACTTTTTTTGAGATACTTCACTTCCTTGCTATTAAAGCCAGAATTTCCCATACAACAGCTTTAACTTAAATGTCAAAATTTATGTATACTCAGCACCAGTAATTCCCTTTCACATTGCTAAAAATCTCAATAGCCCAGACAAACTACCTCCAGATAAACCCTGAGGACTGAAATTTGAAAATTAGTACAAAAGGTACTGCTTTTTTCTCTTACCAGTTTGTTTTATTTTGGTCATTTCATCATCTGCTAAACCAGACTGCTAACTGCACCCTTTTTTAATGTTTCCTGTTAATTTTAGCTGCATTTCCCCATGATGACTAAGTTATTAGACAAGGCTGCCAAAAATGCAACAAGTTGCACAGCATCTAAGCTTCAACTGCCAACACCACCTAACACAAACGTGCTCACATTTGTATACCAAAGTTCTATTCCAACCCAGTTAGGATTTACCTGTTAGTGAGCCAACACTCTAACATAGTGAGCTGAAAACTCTAACAGTATCAAGGCCTAAACACTAACCAATAACAGCATTTTCTAATTACTGTAGTGTGCAGCCATTTCGAACAAGTAATTGTTATATACCTATTCAATGGGTATCCAGTCCAAATGAACCACTATACTGTGTATTTAACAGCTTCTTGTGGCCAGCACTCATAAGACTTAAAATTACATTAGCTCAGAGAGACAAAGAAAAAGAGACTTCTAGAAGCAGTTTACACAAGGGAGGAGGCATCGCCTCCTTAACAGTCCTATGAAAAGATGTGACTAGGTCCCTAATGACTGAGCAGCAGTAGACTCAGGAACTCTACTGCCTCTTTCTCACAGGGATTTGGATTATCTAGCTACCCTCACACACAAACATAGTCCAGTTTTCAGTTTCACCAGCAAACCCCAGCCTGGAAACTGCACTTGAACAGTATACAGCTTTCAAGCATTAAGAGCCAGTGTTTGACCATCTCTCTTTTACTGCTAATAATTTTCCCGAGTTGATTGTATAGCTTTTTAGGGACACTACATTTGGTCATTGCTAATGCAGGGCATGAGACAGAAAAATATTACATACCTAATTTACAAAATAATTCCATACATTTATTTTACAGAAGATTTCAAGTGACATGCATCAACAATGAAAAATTTGGTTTTAGACAACAGATGTTAAGTGAAAAAAATGGAAGTTTCCCAGCTAAGGGAAAAACTGGAAGTGAACCCCAAATTGACTTCCCCTTCCCACTCTGGAAGTTGCCCAATAGTACAACCAAGTATACAACACAATTCCTGAACCACCAGTTTACAGCCTCCAATATTACATTTAAAAACCTAATGATTTCAAATCACCTAATACACGATATACCCAGCTGTTCAAGAACTGCTTAAGATACAGTTTCTGGACTTCTCTACCACAGAACAGGAAAGAAGAGTGATTACTGGCTCAGCTTCCTAACTTTAATTAGCTACCTTAAGATGCCTTTGGGGTGGGAGGGGTTTTCTTTTTATTACATAAACACTATAAAGCTTATATTAAAAAAAAAATAACCACACAATCATCAAATCTTCAGCAATGTCTATGGATTACAGCCATCAGAATGGCAGCTATCAAGTTTAAACAGGATCAACTTCAAGGGATAAAATAACCTTATATGGAGATGATGCTATTCTCTCCCCAAACAGCACTTGTCCAAGATTTTCTGATGGTCTTTTCTCTTCTGTATCTTGACAGAAGTCAAAACTGGAAAAAAGTGGAAAAGATTACCTTTAATTTTTAATTGGCATATAACTGTAAATATCAGCCTAAAACAATTTCTTAAGTTATGTACTTAACATGGCAGTATTCATGCTTCTTCTGGCAGGTAAAAATTGGAGTGCCTTTGCAAAGAAATTTGGCATATATCATATAGAAATATTTCTATTTTCATATCAATTTCAACCAAGATATATCACAGCTGAAGTATCTCTAACAAAACGTATGATGCATCATCCAAGCATTCGTCTCAAATGGCTATTTAAACAAACAATAGAATGTCTCACAGAAGGAAAAAAGAGACTACGCTACAGACTGTCCATTTCTCTTGCAAAAAAGTTTTAGAAAAACAACCACACCCCTTTCTTAAAGGAGTCCTTACAAATAGTATTTAACATGAAACATTGTTCCAAAGAAGGGAAGGGCTTTTAATATTAATGTACCTCACTGCCAATTGCCATTCACCAACTCTTTTCAACTACATACAGTCTGAAACAGCTGAATATGGGAGAGAGAACATACCCATTCTGGATCTTCGTTACTTAAACACAGGTAGCAGTAGGTTATAAAAAAAAAACAAACACTTATCTTTTGGGAGTAAGTACTTTTCCTCACTAAGTGGTCCTAAATTCATTGGCTTCCATAAAGTTTAATATGAATAGAGACACTGGGGGCTTTCTGAGCTAGTCTCTGGTCTTGCTGGTACTGTTGCACTGCACAGGATAAGACCTACAACACCTTCAAGCTTCTCTTTCCTGTATGCCCAACAGCAAGACTACAAATCATAGTGTGTATCATTGCTTTGTAGGCCTATAAATATCTGCAAAAGCAGGTAGTAGTTTTCATAGACAATAATAAAAATTAAAAACCAAGAATTAGATACAGAGCTTTGGTGGTAAAAGGAAAAATAACAAAGACTCTTCTTCCGATTTGTTTTAGTTGCCAGAAACAAGGAACACAAAACTCCTGGCTTCCCAGATTTGACTAGCAGGAAGAACTTTCAAATGTATCGAACAGTCAACACCAAATCTAGTACTCAGCTCAAAAACATGCACCCATTAGAAACCCAGCAGCCTTGTCTTTAACAGAGGACTGGCAGTAGGCACACGTGTGGCCTTCATCCTTTCCAGCCTCTTGTTTTTCACTAGTGCCACCAAGCACTAGGTTTACTCTTCCATCCCTACATCGAAAACACTGCTTCAAGAAACACGCGCGCTGTATCAGCAGTTGCATCACTGCACTGAGAACACAACACTGGCTTTCCAAACGCTTCTGGAAGGCTGTTGCGATGTACTTACGCATCATACTCGTATGGCAGAACTGATTCAACCGAGTCCAGTCTGTTCACGAAGAGCTCGATTAATGACTGAAACGAGGAAGGCCAGGAGGAAAAAAAAGTGTGAAAATACAGACTTGCAAAAAGGAAAGCGTGACCGACAGGAAACGCATGGCTAGCTGGCAAGAGCTGTTAAAGTTTCGTAGCTCGCCTTCCCGCGGCAGAGTTACCACAGACTTCTGACAGGCCCCGACCGCCGCCGCGGAGCTGGGCCACGCCAGAGCCGCCCTCCCTCGGCAGCGCCGCCGCCACAGGAGGCTGCAACCAGGAACCGAGCACCGGCGAAGGACCCTCCCGGCGCTGACTGGAAAGTTCAGTGGGAAAGGGGGAGGTTTTCACCGTAAAACAAAAACCAAACAACACCGGGTGCACCAAGGCAAAGGGAGCTGGTGGTGGTTGGCTTCCCGGAGCAAAGGTTGCCGCCTGAGGGAGAACGGCCGGAGCCCGCACGCAGCGGAGCGGGGGGATACTCGGCTGTCCCGCCCCCCCCCCCGCCCGCCGCGGAAACCCCGAGCCGGGCAAGCCCCTCTCGGGGTTTCCGCAGCCAGGGGGGCGACCGCCCGTGTCGGGCCCTCCCGTGAGGGCTCTCACCTTGCAGCCCTCGCTCTCCTCGCCCTCCTCACAGAAGCTGACAGGCGCCAAGCCGGGCAGGTAGAAGGCGGCGCAGAGAGGCGCCACCAGCAAAAGTCCGGCCGCCAGCAGCCTCATCTTCCAGCCTGAAGGGGCGAAGGCACCATGAGCCGAGGCTGCAGCCCCGACTCCCCCGGCCAGCGCCTTGCAGAGGCGGCCTCAGCTGAGGCGGAGGCCGGTAGCGGCGGCGTCACAATCGCGTTGGGGGCCGCGGCGCCTGCGCGGTGAGGAGGTGAGGCGCTGGGCGCCATCTTGAGGCAGGGCACCCCGAGGCTCGGTGGGCGTTCTCACGGCAGCCGTTGTTGGCAGCAGAACGTTTGGGCGGGCTGTCGCCCTCCCCTCGGTGGGGAGGAGGTGGTTTCCCTTCTTCCACGCTTACCTCAGTCCATTTTCCCAAAGTCCCCTGTGGTGACTTATACCAGAACCTCTTTACAGGGTTTAGTCCCCAGCATAGCAGAAAAACATTTAAATGGGATTTTACCAGCTCAGAAATTAGGGGTGGAAATTCAAGATTTTGTACTGCAACCTTCATCTGCAACCCTGCTTCTTTTAAGAATTATATTTGATTTTTTTCATGTCTGTTTTAGCATCTTGCGATGTTTGCAGCCAACAACAGTGGGATGCACACCAGCTCATGGTGTCCCGTGGCTCCTTGCTGCAACGCAGCCACAGTGGTGCCACGAACGTGATGCCAAACTCCAGGCTTGCTCACTCAGGTGGCAATGGCAGGAGCAGCGCTCAGGGACACCTGCAAAACCTGTCTGAGAAGCAGGGTAAGAACAAGTGATGGCTGCAAGCCAAGCTCCATGCCACCATGGCAAGACAGATACTCGCTGCTGTCTAAGACATTGCACTAAAGGCATTGCTGTCAATACTGGGTAGACACCACCTCCATCTTCCTCCCTGTATTTCCTGTTTAGGCAAGCTGTTGCCACTCTGGTTTCCAACCTGTTAACATTACATTTGCATTACCCCTGCAAAACCTCCACGTCCAACAATTTTACCCAACTCGTCAGTCAGTAGTGGCTTGCCCTTAACATAGGACAACACCAGGCAAAAGGAGAAAGAATAAAGAGCGTATAACAATTGCTTATCTTGTGTCTTTTCAGCTCAGCCTGGAAAATTTGAGTTGCCATTTCAGGCAGCTCCAGCTCTGTCTTAGGGACCTGTGATCCACCTTGTATTGCTAAACTGAAAGAGGCCACAATTAGATCCCAAACAGGTGATTTGGGAGAAGCACATTAGGGAGTCCCAGTTTAGAAATGGTTGACAAAGTCAGTGCCAGAAACAATTACTGTGTGCTGCTCTCATCTACTCTAGTCTGAGTTTCACAGAGGAAAAATGCTGAATTTCTATGAATACCTATCAACTGACAGCTGCCTAGAAAATTGCTCTTTGTCATGAAAGTATTAAACTGATCTTTTCAGTTATTAGTTTTTGACTATATGTCTAGAGGGAATTACATTCTCTTTTTGATTCATTCTGAATGAGTCTTATGTGATCAGATTTTTTATGTTTTCATTAGTCCTCATCCCCCAGCTCTCCTGAACCCTTTATCCAGTTTAAACCCAAGGTATGATAAACTTGGTAAAAGGCCAATACATTTGATGAAAATGTGCAGCATGGTACAAGGGAGATCCAAAGGACTGCCCTCTGTATGAACAAGTTTGTAGTGTAAATTCAACTACATTGTTAAACATCATAGGATTAATTCAAGAGAGTGACATTTTAGGTGAAAGCTACAACAAAAATTCATAGAATACTACCCTCATGGAATGTTGTCCACCTCTCCCATCTAGTGGGCCCATTTTTATGGTTATCAATGAAAAGGCATGAAGGGATCAGTTTAGATGTATGTGGGTTTGTAAGTAATATACTTAATTGCATTTCTTCTACTTTTCAAAATGTAAGGAAAATTTTCTAAGCTGTGATAATGCAAGGGCAAATATATCTATGCCAGTCAGATAGCAACTGTCTTCTGTGTAAAGGTTGGTGGAGTTTTCCTGGTCTCCGTTTCCCCAGTTATCCCATCTAAGCCCATTTCTTATTCTGTAGGGGCCAGGGTTAGGACCTCTTATTACTATCTTCATTTCCTATCAGAAAATTCAAAGTTGAGAGATCATTTGCAAAAGAAACTGTCATAGCTCTTCAGCCTTGAACTTCTTACTGAATCAAGCATAAGAGGGATTAGTTTCCATGCAGACTGCAGTTTGTTCCCTGAAGATTTCTGTAGTTTTTCTACAAAAATTTGAACTTACAAAAACGAAAAAAAAAAAAAAAAGGAGAGAAGGAGGAAGAATTAGAAGAACTGTATATCTTCTAATCCTCTAGCAAAAAGATCTGTCTCACTGAACTTGGAGCAAGACCATACATAAACTATGTAGTGGAATACAGTAAAATACTGTTCCGGTTTGCAATGTAGATGGAACTAAGGTTTTGATGAGAAGCCTGATGAAGATATCTTTTAGGACAAAGGATAGAAGAATTTGACCCTAATACAATTACAGAAGTTATGTTCAAATGCTGTTTCAAATGTAATTAGGTTCGTGCTAATCCCATCTAGCTACATGTACAGTATGTGTTAACAGAATGTTAATAAAATGAAGCCTGGAGTTACCAATGAAATATTTTACTCTTTTAATCAGAGGAAGAAAAAGAGACTTTCGTTTGTATATGCTTGTCTTTCCAATTACTTGGAAGGCAGTCAGCAAATACTCTACTGTAGGTCATAGAAGCACACAGAGACTTCACACATAGATGGAGACTATTTTTAGCATGTTTCTTACAGGACTAACAAATCGCTTTAGTTTTCATTATCCATTCCAGGGAGGCTCTGAGGTTTAAATTATTCTGCATTGAAACTAGAATTTGAACCTTTTTTTCATATGATAATTGGATGAGTATCTAGCTATGCCATTCTTCAGCAACCGCATTGTTATCATGTGCAGTGCCCTCCCACTTCGTTACCCAAGGTCATCTTTCTCTTTTCCCGTGCACAGTAACAGCATCCAGAAACTCTTAGCATCTATGCTGGAAAGGTATGTACTACAGTCTAGAGAAGTGTTTGAGAGTTACCTTCTTTTGTATTCTCAACAGATCTATGAGGTAGTCTGAAGTAATGTTGCCTTCTGCTTTCCTAACACAAAGAGCAGATGAATATCAGTAACTGAACAGAGGAGAGTGAAAAACTGAAGATAAGGATAAAGTCTGATGTTCTCTTACCAGGATGCAACAATTATGCAGCTCTGCAACTGTAACAGCACTGGGCAGTACCAGTAGAGTCTATAGACTCTGTGGCACCTCTCAGAAGTGAAGGTCTGTAGAATACCACAGGGAAGAACAGAAGTCACAGAGGAATTGAGCAATGTCCATCCCCTGCGTTAAGAAAGTGGATAAGGTAATATGCTGGTGGACCATATTCTTTGTCTCCTATGACTCTTACAAGACAACATGGCCTAGGAAACTATAGTACTGTTTCAGATTGCTTCAACCCCACCCAACCCCTCCTACCCCCCCATGCAGCTGGTACAAAAACCGGTGTGGGAAGGAGTAAGAAGGGCAGCAGATACAGGTGGGAAAGGCGGCATTTTGTTCCTTTCAGCTCCCAGCAGGTTTGTTGTAGAGCCCCGCTAGCCCTAGGGACGTCTCAATGAAGGCATGTGATGGTGTCTATAAGGAAAGGGATCGGTGTATGCAAGCAAGAGACTGAAGAGGTACCGGGCACCGCTGCCTGCTATACAGCATGGATACCCTTTGAAAAGCCCTAGGAAAAACCACCTGGTGACCTGCTGCAGCTGATGCAGGTCCACTACAGGAACATGGGGTGGCTCTGGAGACCAGCTCCTCAGACCGGAGAGGCATCCCTCAGCACCACAGATTCCCAGGAATGCACAGGGACTGGCCGTTGGCATCCTCTTACTCAAACACGAGATCAGGGGATTCACCTGAGGTTCTAAGTCCTCTGGTTAATCCTAGTGGGATTTCAGCATGGGAACGAGGTATATTAAATAATTTACCTATGATACATCTTGGCACTGTTCCCTCACTGCACAAGGATGAGTCAGAGGAGCTATATGAAATCCTAAAACATTCAAGGAACCTGCAATTCCTTAGCTTTTACACCTTGTAGTAATCAGCTGTAAGGGTCCTCCTTCAAGGAGTAGGAATGAGTGTTATTTACAGGTCCTGGCTGACAGTTTTCAGTGACCAAGTTCACTGTGCTTCTGGAATTTTTATAAAAGGTAATGGAGAGAGACTTGCAACATAGCTGTCCTGTTTAGAAACCACACAGATTACACGATCAGACAACTTTGCTTTTGTTTTTGTCACTTAAGTTTTTAAGAAAGTGACAGAAAAATCCATTTTTGTTTTTCGATTAAAAGACTGAGTAGCGATTAGACTGGGTGACTCTGATAGGCCTTGTTGACCGATTAGTACCGGTTTAGATAATCTACAAATTCAACTTACGAAAACTTAGCCAATTTCTGTACGCACAGGCTTGCTCCTAACTTTTCAGCTATGGGGTTTAAACCAGAAGAAGAAAATAGCTGCAACTGAACTTCAGGTATAATTAAAAAATTGAACTAGTGCAAACCTTCGTGCTGTCAACAACAGCTTTCATTTTAAGCCACGCTTATCTGAGCCTACTCTAAGTCTCCAAGGAAGGGGTATTGGCGTGCACACGTATTAATGAAACGAACTGAAAGTGCCTTTCAGGCAGTTTTAGCTGAACGGGGTTAACCTCCCGCACAGACACTTCCCCAGAGTCAAACTGACCCTGTGGTGAGTGATTTTGCTTCCAAACTAGTGACGCGACCGCTCCTCCGGCCACCCCGCTGCCAAGCGGGACGAGGAGCCGGCAGACAAAGGGGAAGCGCTGCCCGCGGCGGTCCCGCCTTTCCCAGCCGGCAGGATCGACCCGTGCTCCCGTAGAGCGGCTCACGCCCCCC